>NW_028288776.1:4923663-5074801 GCF_059628265.1 Tinamus guttatus
CTAAGTGGCTAGCCCTTGTCCAGGTCAGAAAAACTAGTTAGGCTGTAGCCTGGATTAGCTGTTGTATCAATTGCACAGTTATTTTGTCCTTTGCTGTTTTCAATAAACAGGAAAATAACTGATTTGAACTAAACTATCTTAAAAAGCAGTTTAATAAAGACTTAGAAACTTATGCAAGTACCAGTCTAGAGCCTCTTCAATTACCACCTTTCTAGGACAGCAGTGCAGGACCATGGTTACAGTGTCTTGCCTTTTCCTGAAAACAAGCTTCCAACAAAAGGATACTGTTTTTATACCTAATCAGCTGTAATGAAAGAATATGAAGAACTGTCATGTGCTTATTAGGGGGAATTATCAGATATTCTTTTATATGGTGAACTAGCACACTGTGCTGATAATTCTGTAGTGCACACTAAATTACAATTAAAGGCCTTTCTGCTCCACCAAAATCTCATTTATAATCTCTATGGAAATACTCTTCCTGCAGTTATTTCATTTATGCTTCCTTTATCTAATTACTGTAATATTGGTTTTGAATCATACTTTCTTAATGTACCCTTATTCAATTATAAAGTTATTTTCAAGTACAGTTACTTTATAATACCAAGTATATTGCTTGGCAGCCTTTGTCAGTCACTATACTGTTTAAGTGGTGATGTTTTCTGAATGTTTCCCTTCATCTTAAAATCTGCTGTTTTTTCTTAAAACCCAATTACATTTTTTCATGATTTTCAAAACAGAAATGAATGGTTTGATTATGGCAACCTTGCAATCAGACTTCCTTGTTGCTCCTTTGTTTTTTGTAGGCACTGAGGGTGAGAGCTTGGCTGAAACCTCCCAGGGAAGGGTGAGCACTCTGGGACGTGACGTACAGTGTTCTGCTCCTGCTCCCACAGCTATAAGTAAGTTGTGTTTCCTTACAAAGTCTTTTTCATCTTCTCGCTCTTTCTCCATGCTGCCTAATCATTTATTTTCATCTCTTGTTTTAATCATCTTCTTAATCCTTCAGGTATGCGGTATGTGCCCTCTAAAGGAGCAGGTGCTGTACAGCAGAGCCTGCAATTTCCTAAATGCAACAGGACCTGTTTGTGAGCCCGAATTTTGCTAGCATCTAAGCACCCTTGACTCACACTGGGAGTTTAGGGTACCCATGACTGAGCCCGAGATAGGCTGTGACAACTCCATTAAAGTCTCAAACTCCTGGAGACTGGGATCTGTGCAGAGAAACGCTGTCCTTGGAAAAGGAAGACCCAGCTGTAGGTCTGCTCTGCATACTTGCCTCTCAATACCGGGCATATAGATAATTCCTTACCCTGCTTTCACAGGTTTTAATAGCCTCTCTTGCTCCACTCCAGATGAACAAACCGGGAAAAGGCAGCAGGACAGCTGAACTGGCAGGGTTAGCCTTCCTCCTAGTTCCAGCAAAGGAAGAGCTTTACAGGCATAAATTTCCAGATGAAGAGGAAAGGGCCTTTAATGGTAAGACTTGAATAGTCACTGTGCACTCCAGTGTACAGTACAAAGACACAAATGCAAAGCAAAGATACTGTTCCCATTGGGCATAGAATGCAACAGCTCACTATGTCACTGGCTCTGCCTTTTCCATGCTGCCCAGAAGACAAAGTCTGTGCTCTTGAGCACTCCCCATCCACAGAGGATCCAGCCCAGCTGCTAGACTCTGATGTGCATGTGTAGTATTTGTGAAGACACAAAATTTCACTGTGAGTTACTGCACAATAAACATACCTCTTCATCTGAACCTAAGTGGGGACCCTGATCTGTTTTTTACAGCTGAATATTTAGTATGTAAAAAAAATGAGTTCATTAAAAATAAATGTATTTCCCTCTAGGAAGTCTTTGGCTTAAATGCCAATTTTCAAACATTAGATGTGAAAATGCTCAAGTCCTGCAGTGGGTCACTTATTAAAAATTTGATTTGAAGATCAGCCTGCAAGTCATAAACAGTCTCATAAAGATGTAACTATCACAATAACTTTCCTTTTCCCAGTTGGAGATGTAAGATGAACTGTTCAGAAGCACCTAATGTATGAGTAATGTTTATTTGTTTTACAAGAAGCTTTACAGCTGCAATGTTCCAAGAATGCTTAAATTCAATAAACAACTATTACACTTCACAGAATAATGACATTTTCTCTATAAGAAAACATGACCTATCCATTTTGATTTTTCAGCATCAGTAGAAAACTTTCAGGTATATTACCCCAAAGTGAGTTTTCAACATTTCCTACCTCTTTGGATATATAAACAGTACATCCTGATTCTGTTATTACAAGTTGATGAGGCAATACTCAGTGTACATTATTTAGATGCATAATTTTTACTTAGGGTGCAAGTGATGTTACTTGGCATGTCATATCATATTACAACTCATGAAGCAGAATCCTTAATGGGGATGATGTTCCCTCTGAACCGCTCTGAAACCGATGCATATAAACTACCTTATTTTACCACACAGTAGGACTTCCCCCAAATGCATACACAGAACTTTTCTTACCTGTCTTTCCCAGTTTCCCGTTTGAACAAGTCATCAAATTGAAGCATCTTGTGGCGAGAAATCATATATGCTTTTAATTGAGGCAGTATCTGATTCATCAGTTGCAGGTTATTATACACCAAGCCTTTTCCATCTCTCCTCATGTAGCTGCTAGGACCCCAGAAGATAAACACAGCTCCATGGCTCATATTTAAGAGTTCGTTGCGATTTCTTAAAATCCTCTGGATGCTGGAGTGTGCAATGACTCGAAGGCTTGTTTTGTTGCCCACATCTTTTCCATAACCTCGGGTAGGTGCATCATTCATTCGTATTACGCACTCTGTCTGGTCGATTTTGTCACCTTGTTTACTTCCCAGAAGGTGTCCAGAGCTGGTGACCAATGCACAACTCTTGCAATGCATCTTTAAAGGCTGCAAAGACATACATACTTCAAAATCAGCTGTAAATGTCTTTCCCTTTCCATTCACTATGTGATAACTATAGCTAATATCTTACATGTACACGGCCTACTCTAGAGGACTTCACTTAAACCTCTCCCACCAGTCTTCCCAAATAAATAGGATCCACTCATTTTGTAGATGGGGAAATGGAGGTGTAAGTGTCTGGCCCTTAAACAAAGTTCTTTTCTCGAGTCAAGTCCACTGTTTGAATCCTCCTTTCCTCTTCTGCTTAACCCTCATACACCATAATTCCTGTTCCTTGCTTCCTAGGACTGTACTTCTTCCACTTGCCATAGATGAGCCAAAGAAAAAATATTTGTGATTGCTCCTCTACCATTTTTTTCAGGAAACAATCATTCATAAGCCCAGCGCTAGCAAGCACAAGTGTGAATAGCTTTTCATCCCCAAGGTTAGGACATTTTGCTAAATTAGAAAATTTACTCCAATCCTTTCATGCTTTTTCATGTGAGTAGCAAACCTGCTGTGATGCTCTCATTCCTTCATTGTGGCTCAGAGCTGGTCATTACTGTGTGTAAGATACATATATTTTACCTGATAGGGAGTTTTTACTGTCAACTTTTTCTGACTTGTCAGGCTATGGTTAAAAGTTACAAAATAAAAGGGGACAAGAGGTGTCTGCTCAGTGAGTCCCTGGCCTAAGGGAATGAGGAGAGTGAAATAAGCTTTCATAAAAATGGAAGTATATAAAAATCATATTACTGAAATATGCCACCAATACATATCAATAAGAGGAGTTTGGAAGTGTACTTACAGCTTAGCATGAGAACTAAAACAGGAAAATGTGCTATCAAACAGCATCCCAAATGTGCTAATTCCAACAAGAACAAGGGTGAACTGGGAAGCAAAGGTAATTTGAGGGTGCACCTCGTCAGTGGGGCTCTTTGATAGAAAACCTTGCAAGGCTTAAGAACAGTAACATGTGACTGCAGACCACAGAGATGATGCCCCCCGCGCAGGCAGAACTCCTGGCCTGGCTGCCAGTCTCTGGTCACTGGACCCTCTGGTGTTTCCCTTATAATGGCTCTCCAGAAAGAGATGAAAAGCCACCAAACTGAGCTGTGGTTTTTCTCATCAGTCTTAACGTTTCTCCAAAGAACATCAAGATCTACTGATCTCTGTGGGGCTCTATCAGATTTTTTCTGTTATTTTCATCATTAACCATAAAGTTACTTTTCCTTGGAGGCCTTTCTAGTGTGCTATTTAATTCTAGAGGCTCCCCATGAGATAAGTATGCTGAGAGCAGTCAGCGTCAGCACTGCTGCATTCGCTTGATCCCATCCCATGCTAAGGACTCAAGAGTGTTTGTTGGTTTTAGAGGACTCCAGCAATCTAAAGCACCCATGACAACACAGGCCCTGAGGCCTCCTGAGATCAAACTCTGTTGCTTCTCCTGTCAACTGGTTGTTCATGCCACTACAACTGGAGCAAGCACGCTGCCAAACGTAAACCTGTAAGTTTATTAGAAAAAAAGACTATAGAGACATATTATTATACTTGGTATTCAACAACTTGTATATAGGAAACAAGTGATTAAAGCAGTGTGCTGTGATGTACAACTTACTTAAAACACTGGAACTGAAAACAGGACATAGCCTCAGTTTTAATACAATCCTCTCAATCTCCTTTTTGAGAAAGCTTTGGTCTCCTATTTGAAGGGGTTATTTGATTTAAATAACTGCTGTTTCTAATTCCGAAATTTCCGAGAGATTACATAGGATGTTGTTTCATGGGTGCAGTCTGAGCTTATTTTCCATGAGAATAGCTAATGAATGATTATGTGCTTTTTCATTAAAGATGAAATAACTAAAAATACAGGCAATTTGCATAATGATATAACCAGTAAGCTTTATATCCCCATCTTCTCCAAACCACAAGGTCTATTTTCTTTCATTTATATGTATTGTAATCCAGAGCTAATGATATGGGTAGAAATGTTCATGCCTTTGTGAGCCAAGGTTTCTAACACAGTATTTACATGTATTTTCCTTCAGGCTTTCATCTGCCACTTTGATGAATTACCTAGCAAAAGGCTTTAAGGTGAACTAGCTGCTCCACCATCATGCTTGGAAAAGCAAGATGAAGTGCTAATGAGGTTAAAGGAAACGTGCTCAGCACCGCTGTTAACTCACATGGGTTTGAATATCCACATAGCAAGACATTTTCACCTAACAATCTCTGCTGGTTTCTAGCCTACTGAGCTACAACTTGACTTGTTTCTTTTAAAGAGGAGCCGTCAGTTGTTAGGAAACCAGAGCAACAATCAGTGGAGCTGTGGAAACGTTTTGGTGGGGGATAAGAAATTTCAGCATTTGCAAGAGGAAAAATACTAACACCTTCCCTCACCCTCACCACCCAGTGCATCTGTCCCAGATCTTGTTTCAAAGCTGTTCCTTTTGGCTAAAAAGCTGTCACACAGAAGCATTCAGGTCTTGCCCAACTAATTCTTGAATGATGCATGAGTGATCTGCTCAGGGCGAGTCATTTCCCTGGCCTCACTCAGATTCATTTAGTCCAAATCTACAAAATTCACATCCACGTTCTCATCCCAGCTGTTTATAATGCCTTGGCAATATTGAAAGCGAGGAGAAAAAAGCTTTTGGCTGTAATATTATCTCATTGGGAGGCAACGGCTGTACCACAAATGTCACCTACTTAAGCAATAATAATGGAGGCACAAGACATTTCTTTGGGATTGATGACCAGCTGGGAAAAGTTGATGGCCTGAGAATAACCAGGGGCCATTAAACCAGACGAACATTAACTCTGCAGAAAGCTCTCTGTTAAGGTAATTATTACAGCAGTTTATGGAAAAAATGCAAACCCAATGAAAGCAAAGCCAAGACATCCAGGTTATATTTTTAGATAGGGAATGCAGACCATAGGCCATTAGCCTGGCTTCAAAGTGCTCAGAAAAGAGCTATGGCAAGAGGTAGGTGGGAGTCATGACCTCTCTGTTCATTGCCTTGAAATGTATCATACAACACAAGAGGTGCTGACACTGAATGGTACCCTTGTCACCAACCATCTTCCCCACATGTGGAATACCCAGTCACATTTCCCTGCATGTCTGATCTACCCAGCACCCAGCACAACACTGAGTGCACAGCACAAACAATCACATCAACATCTGGGGCATCTTCTTAGTGAATGACCCACGAAGCAGCCAAACAAACTGTCTGAACTGCACCTCTCTGTCTCCTGTCACCTAAAGTTCAGGTGGGGAGGAGGAGAAGGGAGAGTTTACCACAGCAAAAGCGAACTCTGTGTGCCTGAACCGTGGGAGACAGCAAAACGGACCTCTGCTTTTCTTGGATGGGCAGGATGTCTGAGGGAATGGAGAGAGCAGGTGGCCCTGGTGAGGGTCTAACAAACCCCATAACTGCTCTGTGGTGGCCACAGCAAGTGAGCGCAGCCCGGCACTTCTCAAAGTGCCACAGGCCAAGACAACTAGTTCTAGCTCTCGTAGCCCCATGAAGGATTGCTGATGGTTTGTTTAAAACAAACTGCAATGCAGAACAAATGCCACCATTTTCTCTGTGCTTTCCAATTTGAGGCACTCTCTGCTCTGTATTGACTGCAAAATCTATGTTGGGCAATAATAGAAAAATTTAGTTTTCAGACACTTTATTCTTTGAAAGAAATCAATGGAAAAATATTATTCCTCATTCAAAATGTTACTCTTAGAGATAATTATTTTCTTTCTGGTGAAATCAAATGATCAATTTTCTTTTTCTTTTTTTTTTCTTTACTGTAGAAGACCTTCGATTTTAAAGTCAAGAGGTAGAAAACAAGACAATTCCCTCCAGTAAAATTAAGGACACTAGAAAACACGTTTTTTTTCTTCCAAGTACTTAATGACCTGTTTTTGAGAGCCCTGTGTTCAGATCATTCGATTCATCAGTAGTGTAAAAAATTATTCTGCAGAAATTAAAACAAAAAACAACAAACATACTTTATCTTGGTAGCAGTGACCTGGCCACATTGCCTGCTACCAGATAAGATCTTCTGAAGTCAAGAATAACTTGCCCTCCCTTCCCCATCCCTTTGTGATCAGGCACATTCCTAACAGAATCAGCTAGAAGTACTAGAGATGATTCCAAGGTGCACTGAGAGAAAGGAAGACAGACTGAGAAAGGTTAAAAAATATCCAAATTTCTTAGGGATGAATGACCTTTAACTGAACATTTGAGACTGCGAAGTGCAAAACATCAATAAGGCTGCTCAAGTAACTCTGAAATATGGCAGCTACTAATAGCACGCTGTAAAGCGGGGACACTTGACAGCTCTGCCTTCCTTTCTCGCTGCATGTTAATACCCCGTATCGGCACAGTTGTCTCTTGCCTGACCTAGGATGGAAGAAAAACTGTCGGTCATCATGACCTGGTCCTCACAGAACCACATCACAGAGAATTTGTTTCAGTATTTTCACGTTCCATCTACCTGACATGCTGCTGAATGAGGCTCTCAAACTAACCTCTGAATGGTAAGAATGACCCAGATGTACTTTGGGATAATTTAGGTAACAAGATCGTGTATAAGAAGCTGGAACATTAGAAGCATTTACTGGAACACTTAAAACATCTGGAGAGTTTAGAAGAAGGACCAGCTTCAGTCTTCGGGTCTCAGGTCTCTGAGAGCTTTGGTGCTGTGCTGCCAATTCCTGATGTAAAGGCACAATTTTGCTTTGACCATGCAGCTTTCAGACATACCTTGGGATAGCAAATTCAGCTTAAAATCCACATTACAGGTGCCGGCCCAGCCTGTGCCCTCAAGGCCCCAAACTTTAACCTTTATGCTAGCAGGTACTGGGAGGTCTTAAAAAGACAAATATCCCCAGAGCAAGTAAATCTGTAATTTTTGTTGAAGTAGACTTCTGGAGCTTTAGCAAATCTGCCATGAAAACAAACTGCATTATCCACTGAACTAAAAGCCCCTGTTGCCCTAAAACACTGTAACCCAATGACTGATATTGCACAAGCAAACAGAGCAGGTTAGGAGATACCACTTCCCCAACACTGTTAATCCTTATGCAAATCCAAATAACAAGCATTTGCAGTAAAACTTTGCAATTCAAAAAAGGTCTGGCAAGTCTGTTCATGAAGATAAACACATGTCTGCTTAAAAAGATAAAAGATAAAACAAATGCATTTCTTATTATTTCTCTTTGTTTCTTGGGCTGTGAAGCTTAAATATGCAAATGTTGTGGAAACACTCGAAACATTAGTGTCTTCATTGCCATTGATTTTCCCGAGTTAATTAAATAACTGGACTCTGCCTTCAGATATTTAATATGTAGGAACAATGAAATTGCCAAACTCCAGCAAATGCTTTCATCAGATCACTGATGCCCTTGTTTTTATTTCTTAGCAGAATGGCATATTTTTCCTTCCATGATACTATACTGATGAGTTTCTACTAAACATGGAGTAAAAATAAAATAATTCTATTTTCAAACGGTCCTTAGGCAAATCTAATTCAAACCCAAAACACAAGGCTATATTACCAAAAGAATTTTTTTAAAAAAAATGCACTCCATAAATCTTTCACTGGGCTAATTTTCTTAGAAAAAGTACTGTTAGGCACATTATTCAATGAAGAGTCTTCTGCTTGTGTGAAGTGTTTTCCAGGACATTAACTCATTTTCAGGGGACCGCCTGCTCATCAAAGCTTTCATTACATTAATTAAAATATGGCTCCTCTCACTGGAAAGCAAAGACATGAGTTTGGTTACAGAAGACCAACTACCTATAGTCACCAGGTCCTTCCTCTGTAAAATACTAGCATAAATACATGTAAAATACCAGCAGGAGCAGCACAGAAGCCTGAGCAACAGGATAACTTTTAGAACATGGGCCGCATTTCTTATTCAGGAGCATGATTACAAGGTACTGATGTTTTCTCCTAAACCACCTGAAGTGAATATAAGGTGCAACCTTGCAAATTGTCAGCACATATAAAGCTAAGATTTAGAGAGTAGTTTCCATCCTGCATCCTGTAAATGTGTCCCATGAGGAAGATTAGTATCAATCATAGGCTTATTGGAGAGGGAGATGGGATACAATGATAACCTGAAGCTATCAAGTAGAGTAATGGCCTAAGAAGAAAAAGCAATCAGAGAAAGAAAAGAATATCCTCAATGAAAGACAGAACTGGAAAATCAGGGAGGAATGCATCACGTTGATGAACACGAGCTGTTATACAAGAGAGAGAATCATACGAACAATATACAGGCTCTAAAGAAATGGTTATTGCCTAATGTTTATCTTAAAAGGAGTGCAAATAGACATCCATATTACATCAAACTGCTTTACTTTTGTTCTGCTGCTGAAGTGCTTGCACTAAAACGCAATAAAGGCACAAACACAGGGTCTCAACTGTGCAAACTGCTACCGCTGGCATTCCAGAGAAACGGATTACTTCTAGGGTTTACAGAAACGCCACTCAAGAGTTTAGATTTTTGCTTTAGAAAGTTTTCCAGTCAGTTGCTTCTTTTCTGTGTTGAGGTATGTTTTGGCAATTCTCCCCAGTTTAAACGCTTCATGGAAATATGCCCTCTGCACCTGTGAAAGCTTTTGTTCACTACTTCAAACTTTACAGGGTCACTCTAAAGAATCTTTTATCTAGCCCAGCTTTAAAGGTGAGCATCGCTGATCCTTAAACTCCATGCTTCTGTTTTCAGCTTACTTAAAGCACGTATGTCTTGCTGTGATACCCTTTAGTTCATCCAAATGCATCTGTGCTCTGCCTAATGCCATATCTCTAAAGGGCACCAATGTGCCAGGAGCTGCAAGGATGCAGGGAATCCTTTCCAAGGACACGCTGCTGCTACATGGCACACCATGGCCATACCAAATCGGAGGCAAGATAGTCTTCAATTTACAGCAGGTGCATCAAAATTATCTTCTGAATAAATCAGGGGTAAATGAGCTTGGGGAGGAAAAGACTGAAGTTCACTGGAGTCTCTGGAAGAAGCAGGGAAGGAAGGAGGCCGGCTGGAGAGGCTCCTCCTGAGGAACGCGACCTGAGCAAAGCCTTGAAAAACTGAGTCAGGAAAGAATTGAGTGCAAGTCAGACAGATACAAGGAGAGAGGAGATTGATCTTACTAGAGGTAGAGTAAGTGGGATTTTCTTCCATTTCTGTGTATGTTTAATTCAGAGACATTTGTAACTGTCCCAGCTATTGTGCCTTGTGGCAAATAAATACTTGTATTTGTATTTCACCATCACCTGATTTAAGGGTGAGTTCCAGGAAGCTGGCTCACACTCTTCAGTAATATTCCTCACTTACTTAAACACGTAGCTTATCTAAAAACTGGGGAATGATGCAGCTTAAAACCCCAGTTATCCAACGGATTAGGCCAAGGTATTAGAAGGGTAGAAAGGTGTGCTACAGAGAAAGTACAAAACGTGAGCTTAAGAACAGGTATCACGGAAATCAGGAAGAAAAGGAATTATCTTTTAGTGAGCAGTGGTACTCAGAAATACTCCCTAGAAAGAGGTAAAGTCACTACAGAACTCCCAAAGGGTTTGCAGATGCTTTCTATACCTATTTTACTCTAATAGTTGTAAATTGTACCCCTTGAATGTGATGTATGTGTCATTTAGAGTGTATTTTACCAATAAAGAAAAACTGTTCTTGCTCTTCTTGATTTTTTTAAGGGAATTAGGGAGGGATATAAGAGAAGTAGGAACAAGTCCCAAAAAAAGCACCTCAGTGGATGGCATTGCCTTCTCTAGTGCACTGAACATATACCAAAATTCAGGCTGAAGTGCTCCAAGATGGATAATAGTGCTGGAATAGCGAAAAGGAAAATGTGGCAACATCACCAAGAAGTGCTATGTTGCAGACATCTTTCAAAATACCCTTTAAGCATTCAATGTTTTAAATTACAAATAAACTGCAGCTGTTTTGTCAATACTGAAAGCGTGGATATCTAACTTAGATCTGCCATCGGGAAAGGTTAAATTCACTAACCAAGAACCACACAGCAGCCCAGAAGTTCAGTTTTACATGGATTAACTCTTACCAGGCAGTTTCATGGGAGCAAAAGGCATGTTCTAATTTCACGTCTCAGCGCTGGACCCAAAGGCCATTGCTCCAGCTCTAACTCCAGGCAGTGCATACTTGTCTTAGCAGCGCCTCTGGCCAACATCTGGCCTCTCCAGGGCCACGATCTCAAACCACAACAGGGACGGCAGAAACCTGCAGGCAGCTCTACACTCACACCAGCACCTACAGCTGTGTGCAGACCCAGTCATTCACTTTCTGTCATGTGTTTTGTTCCCCGAAACACATAAAGTAGCAATAATGCAGCCTATCTACCCAAAAAATTAATAATCACACTATAGCGCTACTATAATTAAATAGAAATTAAATGACATTTCAAGAACGGGATGCATTCTGAAGCCTTAGCTAGTTTCCTTTTTAATTACTGTGTAGCATCCTGAACAGAGCACAAATCTTTTCGACATGCTAAACACACTAGGGTTTTTGTTTGTTTTGAAAGACTGCAATGGATGCTTCATTTGCATTTAATTAGAAAAATAAGTTATTAAGACAGTTTATTTTGGTTCAATATGTATTTGCTTAGCATGTGTATGGTTTCACAGAAGAAATTAGATTTTTTTTTCTTTTTCCCCAATCAGAATTAAACAATAGATATCTAGCAAGGAAAAAAAACTACAAAATAGAAAACAGTAAGTTTTCAAAGCACAGCTTGTTAACAGTTGTTAAACCAGATTATTTTCAAATATTAACTATTTTCAAAAGAATCAATCAGTATCCCAAAAGCTAAAGAAGCAACTTCCTCACAGGAGCAAAATAATGCAACTCTAAAAATTAGCATGCATGCAAAAATCCTCACCCTTGAATCACAAAGTAGCTTCTGGACAACAGCTTTAGGAAGCAGCAGCTCTTGTGAGTTGCTGTCACCATCCCCTCCAAATCCCTTGTGAGGGGCTCAGGTTGGCCGTGTGAGTTGATCAACCATCTTTGTCAACCAGAGCACCCAGGACAAGGAAAAGCCAACTTCTATAGTCAGAGTTAAAGGGGGAGACACCTTGGCAGTTTACATGCCTCCAGGGCTAAGCAGCAGCTATGCAAAGGCTGCTGAAACTGCAATTTTACAGTAGGATTTAGGAGCCCGAGGTGGGCTCAAGTTCTGCTTTAGATACCAAAGCTCTTCATGGGACATAACTCTGTGATCCTATATTAAGGGAAAGGCCTAGGGAACCACTTCTTTGGGTCACACCTCTGCCTCACCACACTTTGAGAGGCTACAATTAATCTGTCATGGAAAACTCCCGATTGCTAGTAAATCACCACAGTAGGAAGGGTCACAAGCTTAACCAAAAAGAACAAAAGTGGAGAGCATAACATTCAAAAAGCTCTGGTGTGAAATCCTGTCACTTTACAGGCCAACCTGTAATCTATGTGAAAATAAATGATGTACAATGATTACTACATTTGAAATCAAATCTTCACATGGGGACAATCCAATAAGGTTAGGTGATTATAGGACTAGGCAGCAGCATCAATTATGGAACCAGAAATAGCCTCACATCCCTCAGGGGCCACAAAAATGCTATATTGCTTTATTCACCACCATCAGAGGACACCTGCTTTTATCAAAAAGTCTAGGGGCTTCCCATTTGGAAAAAATAAAATAAAATAATGAAAGTACAAGCCCCAGAATGACTAGTAATTACCCTAACTTATCATTTGAGCTCTCATTTGCTCTGCCAATTGATGGGGAATAAAGTGTGATCAATTTTAGTCAATCGTACATCGTTCCCATTGACTGACCTGCCAAATCCTTCACTGAATAATTAGTTAAGATATGAACCTCAGGCTGTTTGCAGAGTGCTCGCAAGACAAGGGCCCAGTGTCGTTATGAAATGGTGAAGTGCCACAATACCTGTGACTTTCTGCCTTCTTTCATGTATACAACTAAGCCTTCATATTGCCAAAATATGGAATAAAAACATAACTGCACGTAAGAGGCAGGAAAATCCAGGAGCATGAAATCTCGAGGCGAGCGTACTACAACATACATATTTCCTCTTGCTGTCGGATAGGCAGGGTTAGATCTGTGCTCATTCCCTGTAGTTCACTCTAAGTATCACCTTGTCTGTTCTCCATTCGTGGGATCAGGGGAGAAGGTGCAAACTCGGGGACTGTGTGATGACTGACAGACACGGTGACATTTTAATAGCAGCCACCATTTAATACCACTATGACCATCCTGTGGATCCTAAATGAAGGCAAATTGGATGTGGCAAACCCCTGGACCACACAACCTGCAAATGAGGAGACACACACAGGTTGGACTCCCAGCACCTCAAACTGCTTCAGTAGAACTTCCTCGTGAAGTACATGGGCAAGCTTTGGGCCGCATCCTTACCACAGAAATGAAAATTACATAAATATTTACTATATGTGAATGTAGTCTGAAGGAATCTGACTCTATGTGTTTATTTTCCGTATTCAAATCACCTTTTCTCCTACTCGGAGTAGCAGCTTTGTGTCCTAGCTAAAGACTACATTATCCATATATTAACCAGGAGGGGTTTTTTTTTACATGGTGTTTATCACTGCTGAGTAAAAGCACAGAATGACCAACACAAGCCCATAGAGGACAAAATGCTAATGCACTGTCTTCTTTACAACTAACTACATACCTTCTGTGGTTATCCATGGTCATTTGGGTCCATACTAGTTAGCTGGTGTATCTCGTCTTTTCAAGAACAAAAAAAACCTTGTCCACGGCTTTTTTACAGGGCTTAGCTCTGGTGAGTATTAATTAAGCACCCTGAGTATTATCGCACAAAAATATCTGCTTTGTACCTGCTGGCAAAAGGAATAGCAGGGGGCATATAAAACATAAATAAAATATTCTCCCTTTCCAGACTAGCCCAAAGCACAAACAAGTAGCAGCACTTTCTTTGTTCTTCCGACCTAGAGCAAACGCTACCGAAAGCCCTAGAAAGAAACTTGCATCTTTAGCAAATTGGCTCCAGGAATCAATCAACTTATCTCATCCGCGAAGAGCTTGGATGTCTAGACTTTTACATTTGTGGAAATGGTTACTAGGCATTCACGAATAACGACAACATGATGGGCTGACAAGACTATTTTCCTCACAGATTGGAAAATTTTGATTCTGCTTGGCAATAAATGTAAATTATTTACAGTGTAAAGATTTGGTAGATACCATGCAGTGTACCATAGGTATATGTAATTCTTATATAAAATAATTGTGCACTCTGTATGCATTGACAGAATTAATAAAACTGCAGGCATTTTATTTCTATCTTGCATAATTTTCCACATATTAACCATTCATCTTAATACTATGTCTTTTTGTATTTTATTAGAGATTGGCAGTTTTTTACCCAGCTAAAGCTTACTAAATGAAAAAACTTACAACTGATTAGCAGGTCAGGTGAAGAGGATAAAGAAGTCTCCATATTGCACAAGATGCCAAAAAGCTCCAAACCAAAATTTACTACATGGATTTTGACAAGCAGCAATTTCTATTTACTAAAAAGTCTTGCAATATCTGAAAGAATTTAATATTTTGGGCTGTGAAAATGAGACACAGCATCACAGGAGGTTCTTCTTTCTCCAGAATCAGTTAAAATCTGCTGTCTTCTAAGAGGGAGATTTAATTTCTCCTTTACAACTCTGTTTTCAATTGTCTAATGCACTTCAGAAAGCATTCCTTTGCACCAAGATTCCCCTCTCCCATTTTTTTTTTCTTTCTTTCATGGTTGCTAACTCCCCGGGATGTCTTTATTTCCTAGGATAAAATCTCTATGTTACATATTCTAACATTGCAATGATACAACATAAATGAAGCACATCTGGTAAATTAGGAGCTCATTTGAAACATCCCTGAAAGTCATTTTGAAGGACGAAGGGAGCACATCAAAAATTTAGGATGTTACAGAATGTAATTTTTAGGATGTTATAGAAATCAGATGGGCATAGTATAGGTTTCAGGCTTTTTTTTTCTCTTCTTTTATACTTGCTATTTGCAGATGGCTCCTAAACACTTCCAATGACTGAACTACAGCTCATGGGCTGCTTACAAAACTGTTTTTTTGCAGGTATTCACTCCTTCTTAAAGATATGTACAGCTGTTACTTTAATAAAGATATTTTGGTAATTTGCATTAATTTACAAGCTCATGATTTGGAGTTTTTTTTTTTTCCTCTGAGGAATACAGTTCAGGTTGGTTATGACTTGAACATACAAATTAAAAGCTTTGCTAAAATCTTACTAAATTCCCTTCTTTTTGGCTACCATGTAGGGTCTTTCTTGACTAAGGCATCATTAACAGGAAAAATGAGTTACTGCATGTAGCAGTCTTGGATTAATTATCTATTTATTAATCTTAGCTTATTGCCAATTGTTCAATTTTACTATATATTTCATAATATTATGTGCTTTCCTTAAATCCCCAACTCCCAGAGTGGAGGGATTAAAAGGAAACAAGTTGTTTATTTCTCAGAGCAGCAGACAAACGGGAAAGTGTAATGCTCGGGCACTCAATGAGACTCCAAATAAAAGGGAAATATAAACTCCAAATATCATATGGATACTTAAATCTCGTGATTTTTAAGTTGATATTTTGTTTGAACTCAACTTCCAGTGGTTCAACTTGGATGGGCAGAGCTGTTGTGCCCAGGAGCAGTGTTGCATCCTGTGCTCTCCTACAACTGTTTTAAGTTGAGATCCCCACGGGTGTTTGGAGAACAGCCTTTCCTTTGGGCACTCTCCCCCCTGGTTTTAGTTTCTGTCCCATCCTTGGTGCCCACACATGGCACTCGTGTAGTGACAACGTGAAGGAAAGGAATTAAAATTAAAAAAAAAAAGGGGGAATTTGAGCGAGACAGTAAATGTCTCACTGAAATGCTTAGCGAAATCCTTCATGCCAAATGACAGAGACATTACAGGCTGCCTTAAAAATAGCTCCCGTGTGGATGAGTCACCTCCTTGGTAAGGAAGCCTTTGCAGGCTGCTTTGCATCGCAAATCCCCACAGCCTCCTGGCAGCAAAAACCCCATGGAGCAAAGGGAGAGCGCGGCAGGCCAGAACCCCTGCTCCTGGGGCACCCCGAGCTGCAGCACGAGCCTGGCTCGAAGCTCCTGTCCCTGAACACGGTGCTCCCCATGCAGCAGCACCAAGGGCCGTCTCCGGAGCCCGTCCTGCCTCTGCTGGGGCAGCAAGGCTGGAGCCCATCCAAGCTCACCCAAAACCCGGGGCAAGTCAGTGCCACAGGCTCAGTGTCCCCTGTGCTGCTGGGCTTTCCAACTGGGACAAGAGGTTGCTGTCTTCAAGCATAAATCTTACATTTTCTGTGCTGGAGAATGATTAAGAGTTGTTGGAGCAAAGATACTCCGTGAGAGGACACCATGGCTTTCATCCATGTCTAATATCACAATTTATCATCAGCAATCCCATCACTACAGTGAAATTATTTAGCTCCATTTATGAGACTTCGAGCCCCTTGAGGGTTTCAGGCAATTTACAGTAAAATTCCATGTTTAGATGTGTCAATAAGCTCAGTGTCTTAAGCATCAAGAATAAACCACCATGGGATAATATGTCATTTACCAAATGTATGCAAATATATTTTATTGACAGAAATACTAGATTAAGAGCAAAAAAAGACCAGGGTATTTATATTTATGTGTATGAAACACAGTTTTGTCACATCTCCTTTGCTTCATGCAGGACAATCCACAGAAATGTGATTCTTTTGCAGGCAATAATCCTGGGGAGCATCACCATTTACCCCAGCATCTTCAGGAAATTTGTTTCGACTAGCAGGTGTGACAGGTACAGAACAATAGTGGTATGGCTTCGCTTACTTAGTGTTAAATGTGAATCCAGGTTTACCATTCACAGTCCTGCTTCTTAAAGTGCTTTTTAAAAGCAAGAATAATGGGTCTGTATTGCTCTTGAGCCAAAGCTCTGTGGTCAGCAGCAGAAAAGCAAATATAAAATTCCTCCTCCCTCTCTTTTATGTCAGATTTGTCTAATAAAAATGCTGCTTTGTTCTTTTTTTCCCATGTAACTCTTGGTACCTGGGATCTAAACATCAAGCCAGGCACTCTCATCTCAGAGAGTAATTAGGGTCCTGCAGTTGGTGCCAGCTGGCAGTGAGGCTCTTGTGGAACAAGGATTCAAAGTTCAAGCCTCCTTTGCACCGCATTGTGTGGAATCAGTCAAAGAAAAAGAAAACTGAAAACTGAAAAAGAAAAGTTCAAGCCTCCTTTGCACCGCATTGTGTGGAATCAGTCAAAGAAAAAGAAAACTGAAAAGGAATAAACAGAAAAAAAGGTAAACAGAGACTGTACAACATGCTTGCCTGAAGGCTAAAGAAGCTACTGCATGCTCCAAGGACTTACAAGATTGCACATAAAATGGGCAATGGAAAATCCACGAGAAAAGGCAGGCGAGCAGCGGACAAACCCAGGTCCTTCCCAATGTCACCTTCCCCCTTGCCCCGCTCTGCCCTCCTCACACCACAGCTCCAGCCCCAGGTGCACGGTACTCTGCCCCCACGTAGCTTGCAGGGTACAGACTAGATATCCTGGGAGAAAAAAAATGTAAGTCACCTCAAACGTTAAATATTTGTCCTCAGCATCATCAATGAGCGTCCTAGCCATGGTGCTACATTGCAGGGCAAAGCAGAGGACCTGCCTGTTTAGCTGAGGGCTTGGTGCTCTTTGTAAAAATGACCTTGCTCTCTGGTTGCAGGGTAAAAAATAACAAAAAAGGCAGAGAAACTTATTTCAGGATCAGCATTTAGGTCAGAGTGAAGGAAGGAGCTTTTACACAGACATGAATAAGCTTGAAAAACATAGGATATTGAAGACATATTCCCTCCTTCATCATTTCCTATTATTCTTCCGTTTGTCTTTCTGGGTTTTTTTTTCCCCAGGTAATTGCATATCATCTTAAACATATGTTAATAGGTATGTGTTTACTGAATATTACATAAAACATGGAAATTTGGCATCTTATGTTCATACACAGATATACCCCCAAGGCTTAAACAATATCCACTGAAATATTTGGGATCTTCAAATGTATTGTGGTGTTTTCCACATTTGATTCACAGGCATTTCTGTAACACAAACTCTTCTTTTTAATAAAGAACAGATGTTATTCCTGCAATAGAAATCCAGGGACAAACATGGCTATGGTTATGCAATGTATTTTTTTTATTCCTTGCATCTTTATCTCCATCACTAATTTAGTAATTTCAAATAAATCCAGTGTATATCTCCTGAGAATATGAAATACTGGATTCCAGTCACACTTTGAGGGTGATGCTGCACTGTTTTTCTTGAATGTACATTTGAACATGCTCTTAACAGAGAAGCAATCACCTTATTGATCCAAATATCTGAAAGGCATCAAAACTGCAGCAGTGTTTTAGCTCCTAGTGTGAAACACAACCCCTTTTTCAGCATATATGAACCTGGATTTTACTGCCCTGAACACTGATACATAAATATGGTTGCCTGATAAAATGCAATTCCAGAGCAGATCACATCATTGCACTGACTGAAAAGCAAGTCTTATGTAAAAGTCTCATATTCTTTCCTAGTTACTCAGAAAGCACAGCCTACACAGCACTGCACATGGAAAAAAATGTTTAACCTATAGAAAATACAAAAAATAACCTTTTTGCACAAATGCACTCTGAGATTCTAATTCTGCTTCAATTCCTGTTTAGTAGAAGTTCATTAAACTCCTACATCATGAGTCTGACCTAGAAAAGTAAATAAGTACTCTGTTATTCCCTTTAGAGCCTTGAGTTACTAATAAGGAATTATAAATCTCTAGTCACTTTGTCATGCGGCCAAATATTTCCCAAGTGAAACACAATTGCAAAGTTCATAAAAATGAGACCGATTGAAACGCAAGACTAAAAATATGATTTTGTTTTATAGACCATGAATTAATACTACACTATTTCCGCTCTTCTGAATTACAGATATGGACATCTCAGAAGGAAGTGAATGCAGCTACATTCACCAATCAAGTCAGCTCCTTCACTGGCCCTTATTTTGGCTCCTCCTTAAAAATATCAAGTTATTGCACTTATATGGCCCCATTCATCATGGACGCTAAAGCTTTTTATGAAGACAGATAGGTAGGAGAGACTCGGGAGCAAAGAATCATAAACATCAACACGTGGCCAAGTCAGCAAGCACGCCGGTGATGGATTTGGTAAGGGGACCTCAGCGCCCTGCTTCACCTTTCCCAGCTCTACAAGCAGAGCATATGATGAGCCCTGGTCCTGCACAATGCTACGCATAGACATCTCCATAATTTTGTTGAAGCTGTATACTGAATCAGAGCCACAGTTCTTGCTGCGCATAGGGTGAAATCCTGGCTCCACTGCAAGGCTTGGCTCTCTTGCTAAACTCCTCTTGGCATCAGGGGTGTAAGACCCATATCTTTCTAATAGTTTCTTGAAAATCTGCTTTGGATTTGTTGATTTGTTCACTGGATGACCTCAGTTATACTATGTAGGCTATGTTAAATATAGTAGCTTGAACTGTCATTACCTACAGCAATTAAGCCTATAATTAGATCCCCTTCAACGTCTTCTTGACTTGCAAATACGTCCCTCTAACCTTCCCTGGTGCTGTTTTACCATTTCATTCTGGAACATCTTTGATTGCTTTCCTGGTGCAGTAGCTCCAAAGTCCTCTTGAAGAAATCTGGCCAAAATATCAAACGCTACTTCTAACAGAGACTAGTGAGAATTTTTTATAATCCACTTTCATCTGCCTCACTACAAAGACACAGAGATCACGCACACATCATCCTACCCCAGTTTATCCTGCTGCTTTTGTGACTGTCACTCAGAGCACAGCTGTGCCCTCAGAGCACTCTGTGCCCTGCTGTCATTGTCCAAGCAAACAAGGTTTTTGGTAGGACTACAGCTATGTTATGAGTTAGCTTAACTAAAAGGGGACTTAAAAGCCTTCTTGCAAGACAAGGGTTTGCGTTTGTTCCCCAATCAAACCTTCCTGGGGCAGATACCGTCCACTTGGCTGCTGCTTTCTCAGGACACAATGGTCTATAATATATGTATGTATTCTAGATATGCTTTGAAAAGCAGTTTGGGACTTCGCAATATGAAAATAATTTAAGATAAGTTATAATGCAGCTTCACAATTTGAATTATACCCGCTGTATTTGTCATGCTGATTTTTAATTCTCTATCCACCTCTAACGCTGAGATGGCACCATTAATTTACATGGCTGGGACACTGTATCTATATAAAAATGTGAATGGAACTGCTAAACTCGCTCGGATTGCCTCCAAGAAAGTATTGCTTAATGTAGTAATTGAAATGCACGCAAGAAGCCATTTATTCAATTGGTCAAGAAACCTGACATTTACTAAAGGCAATCTTAATCTAAATGACGCGAGGGTTAATTAATGATATGCAAATCATTTGTTTGCTTATTCCAAGCTAGGCAGCTCCTTGTGTCCCATTTAAATAGGTAATGGTGAGACAAGGGCCATTCTCCTTAGGAAGATCACAGTGACGAGGGAAATGCAAAATAATGGAGGGTGTAAAGAAAAATCATTTGCTTACGTAACATGTACTGGCAAAATGGAAATTAAAATCTGGTACATCTGATATGATTTCAAAAGACAAAATGCTTCCCATGTATTTTAAAATCCCACTGGGGAAATGAAAATGTTTTGTAATTACTGACATCTCCACACTGAAGTCAGAGGCCTGGTCACTGGGGAGTTTTCTGGCACCACAGTTCACAGACAACATGTCAGTCTTTCCAGCTGTGACAGAAAGAGCCAGACACGGCTTTAGGCTGTCAGAGAGCCAATATTTTACTGTTATATGGTTAATCTAGCTAAAAAAGAAAAAAAAATACCAATTATTCTTTAAACTAAAGAATAATGCTAGCAACCGGACACTGTGTATCCACTTCAGGCAATTTAATATCTCCTATCTTTTATTTTCTGTTTTCTCTCTATTTCATAAAACACCAATAAATCCCCCTTTCCTTTAATCTAAGCTTAATTGAGTTTTTTGCCGTTATCTGGGGAAATTACTTTCTTGCCTTCCCGAGGGGAACAAGAGCAGTGCCCTCAGGAGGGGTGAGCACAGCAGCCGCAACTAGTCAAGGGCAGGGGAAGCTGCTGCCTCATTTCAAGGAGCTGCTTGCGAGGGTCAGCGATGTCCTTCTGGCTGCAGCAAGGGACCTTGGGGTCCGAGGTGCCACGGGGATGCACACACCTGCAGGAGACCACAGCCAGTGAGCAGCAGGAGCATAAGCGGACACGGCAGTAATTAGATGAATATCTTTAAAAACATTTCAGAAGCAGCATGCTCGCAGAAATATAGCCTGCATGCAGAAGCCAGATTGTTTTAATTATAAAAGTGTAGCCAAAGTGGAGCAATTGCCTTAGCGCAGATGCAGACTTAGCGCAGATGCAGGTATGAAGTTGTTTCCTCCTTGATAAGCTACTCTTGGAAGACAAGAACACAACGTGCCTCTTTGATATGGCATTTTGACACTAATACATCTATGTCCGTTGCAGAAGGTAAGTATTCCAGGTAGGGATATGAACATAATGGCGTGAAAACTGCATGCACACCAGACCTACCAAAAGAGGAGCATTCCAGCAGAAACCGGGAATCAAGTAACATAAAGATGATTACAAAAAGCATTAAGTGAGCTTTTGTTTGTAAGTAAAAGGCATCCAAGTATCACTACAAAAGCAATGTTTCTTCTCTTTGATGTCCTCCTGAGAGTTTTTGCATGCAGGCATCCTGCTAATATTTCTCTGCATCATGTAATTATATAAGATGGAAATAGACCTACAGGAATGGGGGCCTTTCAACAGAGTAATCACTTTGCAAGATAGAGTCCAGCATTTACATTATTTTTGTTCCTCTGTATCACCGTGCTGTTTGGCATATTTATTCAGGATGTTTTGTTGCAAATAGATCCATTTTCAGAATACAATTTAATGTATAGACAGAGCAGGAGAGTGTCTGCTTCCTGACAGGGCTGATAAGAACTGCAGTGTTTACAACATAAAACTGTCGGAGAAGCAAAGCCGCAGACCTCTGCAGGACAGGGAGACACAAGTATCTAGGAGGAAATCTGAAATGTCTCACACTGACAAAGCCATCCTACCAGCCAGAAATGCTCCCCTGAAACAGCAAAATAACTCAGGAGCACAATCAAAACTATTTTTAATGTGGAAATGCTACATCTCCCCCTGCTATGACGCAGGGTATCAACATATAGGAAGCATTTTGCCTTGGCATCAACATATAGGCAGGCTGTCTTCTCCCAGGTAAACAGCATGCAAGCTGAGTTGTCAGGACAAACATCTATGCTGTGGTCTTTGGCCTGGATTTTTCAACAACCCCACGAAGAGTGGGAACTTACTTAACCTTTTCCATAGTGCTTCTATCTCTAGCCACTTCCTTAGGCCACGACTCCTGCAACTGGCACTGGAGACCCACTGAACCACTTTCCAGCATCAAGCTGCCTTCACTCCAGCAGTTCATAAGAAGATCACAACATTCCATAATTTTACTTCTGCTACTTTGGGAGAGGGCTTGGGAGAAAATAAATAGCTCTGAAATAAACTCACCCTATGAATTATTCCGATGCAAATGCATACACTAAAATACTCATTGCTTGCTAAAAGAAATGAATGTAAATAACTGAGAATATATTTTTATATTTAGATTTACAGGGGCCATTACAAAAAACAAACCTCTGAACAAATATTAATTTAAAGAGTCAGGTCAGAAGCACAGAAATGATGAACAGCTAACCAATATGTTCACCTAAGACACAGTCACAGCTGAAAGATGTTAATTACCATTACTCCTCTATGGATTTTAAAATATTTTGGCCTAGATCCTTAAAGCACACAGGCACTTAAATCTGTTTGAACTCAATGAGAATTTTCATCTACTTTCAAAGAATCCAGCCTCTGAATTTCTCAAGGTATTATCATCACAGCTAATGTATTCGAATAGGAGAGAAATTGGTTTAGTCACACGATCCATCAACTGAGGTTGCCAGCACCCTCCTCACTGAGGAAAATAATCTGGTTCATACGTTATATTAAAATTTTGAACATTTTCAAACTGTTTCCAACAGTAATGTTGCTCTGTGCCATCTAATCTCCTCCTATTGCTGATGGGTAACAGGCTGGCATCACTGAGAGAACGGGACTCAATGAGGCACTGAAGCACACTGAAATTACTATGTACCAACTCTATCACGATGGTGTGGTACCCACGAGCCAGGGTGCTGCACACCAGCATGCAGAGACAGTGTGGGCTGTGTGCTCCCTTGGGGCTCCAAAACTGCATCATACCGCTCCTGAGCGCTGTTCTGTGCCACCTTTTCCATGCCATGCTGGTCTGTACTTGGGACCCCAGAGAAAGGGCCTTGTAGTAAAAGAAAGGTTGGCAGGAATGTCCTAGTATCAGTTTGCACTGCTAGATCCCTTACAAAGTGCCATCAGCCAGGAACTTCACTCAGTCCACAAGGGAGATCTAATAATCTAGAAATTAGGCATCAGAGAAGAGATAGGTCAAACTGTCCTTAAAGTATTTATAATACTTAGAGGTATCATGTGAAAGATTTAGTTAGTGTTGCTCATCACTACTGTAAAATGATTTCATGATTGTATGACTAGATCATTAAGTAAAGTCATTTTAGAAGCTCACTGGTCTAAGGTAAGTCAAGAGAAAGCACTAAGCTATGACCTTTCTCCAGCATCATTCTGATGAGTTTCACCAAACGCTAAATGTTGTTCGGTGTGTCATTATTTTATAGTAAGAGCTGAGGTCTTTCACTTGAGAGCCCTAATCAGATAACACATTTAACTTATTAAACCTATTAAACTTAACTTATTTAACTAGCATCAACTTGAGGCAGCTTGTGTGCATTCAACGAACATACAGAGAGTTGACTGCACACAACCCAAACAATTTATGACCAGCCTTTCCAAAAAGTCATGATGAAATTCACTTTGGAGATCTTTTTTTCTTCATCTCTTCCTAATACAGCTTTGAATTAAGATGTTTAATAAAGCAAGTAACACTCCAGCTCTAATAGCCAGAATCAGTCTTGACCCTCATTTTATCTTAGTTAGATATAATTACTTGATACTAAGATAGAGTGTCAAAGATATGCCTGAATTTCACCAAGTTATTATCAGACAGATTTTAGTTCAAATCACTCAGAATAACTTTCTTTTTTGTGTATATATATCTATGCATATGCATTTCTCCCATGTATATACACACACACACTCCACCTCCCCATATATATGTGTGTGTTTGTGTGTGTGTGTGTGTGTGTGTATGCATGTGCATGAGTTTATTTTGTGGTATTCTTGGTTACTAGCAGACAGAGGTCATGATCCTTGGCTGTACAGTCAAGTAAATCCCTTGACTTCAGGATCAATCCCATAATCTGATACACGCAAGTAATCACATCAGTTGGTTAGTACAAATCCTTCTTAAATAGAAACGTGCACACTTGTTCTGCTGAACCATTATAAAAAGTGCATTTACTAGAGGTGGAGCACATACATAGAGTATTATATTCCAGACTGGGTACGTAGCTGTCAGACACCCATAGAGGAGCGAGCAGCTGTTGCTTTTGGTGGAGGGTGTCACAGGAGCTGTCAATAGAGTTTGGCAAGCAGTGCCTTTGAAATTCAGTTGTCTCTCAGTGGATGACTGGTTAATTTTAAAGAGTCTAAACGGAAAGTCTGAAAATTAACATGAATAAATTTGAATCAATCATTGCTGTGCATTTAGCAGTCCCTGCATTACTGACACCTAGGGAAAAATGACCGGAGTTGTCTAGAATATCAATAAGAAGCCCCACAAGAGGTGGTTACTTTTCAACAAATAGCAAAATGTCCACATAATCACAATTCTGCTGTGTCTGGAGTGGGATTCGTGCTCTCTAAATGAGGTGGCTGTGCCCTCAGCATCTATTAGCATTAAGTAGTGGTCAGCCACTGCGGAAAATCTCCATAATTCAGCCTCTCTGTATGTTATGTTCCACATAAGCAAAGACTGGCTACATTCCTACTAATCAGTTTTGTGCCGGCCAAAGGCTGGCTGATTGTTTCATCAGCTCAGGTTTATTCCAAGGATAGCTCATCAGATTACGACCGCCTGACAGCTGCTGAAGTACCTTACAGTGCTGCACAGCTGATGAGTGCAGCGTCACAAGAGCAAACCAGAGACACACAGAATCTTCTTGAAAAACAAATTTTATTAACTACTAGGCTTTCTTCTTCAAAAAAATGCTTCAAAAATTAACTGTATCATTCAGAAGCGGCACCTTGATGCATACTCAAATAATATGATAAAGGTGGCCTACTGTATTCTTATCAGAGCACAACCAAGACAAGGACACAAAACGATTGATCTGAGAGAGCAACAAGCACATAGACATTAACTAGGCAACATGCCTGGTGTAAAAGCCAGACCCCACAGTGGCCATTTCCCCCTGCATCAGATGTGTTACCTTGACATCAGTGCTGCAAAGAAACATTTCAATCTTCCTCTGCAGCCCAGTAAGCATTTAGTTGCTTTAATCTTAGCTAATGTCTTTGGAAAACATTTTATTCTGTTTTATCGACTATACACACTCAGCCTAAGCAGGAGTGACACACACAAGCTTCTATTGGGAGCCACGTACTAACCCAAGGATCACTTTGGCCCGTGACAGGTTGGCGCCTCCAAAACATTCTGTGGTGCTGTAGGAACCTGCCTTTGCAGAGGCACTTCTGAGAAGCACTGAACTTCCTAGGCAATTCGGTTAGTTATTTTATCCGCAATACTCCAACTTTCTTGTTAACTCTTTTTATTGTTTGTTTGAAAGAGCAACATTACTTATTTAAATACATATTTAATTATACCAATACCTGACAAACAGGACCTATATTACTTTTTTTCTAGCACATACATAAACTTATCAATCACATGCAAGTGTATAACAGTCACCTGTTACCTTACGTTTCATCTTTTTTTTTTTAACCCATTGTCTTTCATTTTATACTTAGTCTTCAGGATTTTTAGGTCTGGGTATTGTATTATACTTTTGTCCAGTTCCTAGTATGTTTGGGCTTGGTCCCCTAACTGTGCTTTAAAATAAATGCAGAGTGGCAGAAAAGACTCTGTACTGCAATTCCCTATGGATACTGCTCACCAAAGTCGCCTCAGTGCCCCTTTGCTTCTAGTTCCCTGGCTAACACAATGCAAACTCATACGTTCAGCAAAGTTCATTTCAGGAAAGCCTAAGCCATATGACCAAATGTAATAAGTAGAATTTAACTACCCTTAAAAAACAAAACAAACAAATCTGTAAGATTCATGAAATGCCCGTAGATTTATTTAGAACAGCTGAACCCTTCTGCAGAACCCGTTAAGAATTGCCCCCTTTAGTCTGATTTTTTCCAAACAGATTTTGACCATCGGTGTATAAAAATCCAAGTATTTTACATATTAATAAGGTGAATAGGGAGACCTTTTTATGCTTAGGGCTTCACTTGTAGATACAAAAACTTTAACACCACTTCTATGGATTACATCATGTTGACAGCAGTTAATAAAAAGCTGCCCACACGCAGACTTAAGTAGATACTTATGCCGAAAGGATCCTGGCTCACTTCATGAAAGACCTTCACTTCTGAGCCCACTGATGGCATTTACACGCACCAGGGAAGCTGATGCCATTTTGGAATTAGACCAGAATAACCAGGAGCCCAGCACTAATTATTATGGCCTTAACTCAGCAAGAGAGTTAAGCATGTGCTTAAACGTTTAATTATTCTCACTGAAGTTACAGAAGAATTCACATGCTTAAGTACCTTGCTGAATTACGGCTATAATTACGGTCTATTCTTCCTGCCAATATCCTTCAATATCACCAAAGATAGATTTCTCAAAGTGTGTGGACAATTCTGAAGAAACACTAACAGTGACTGCTGTGAGGATCACAGCCTCCATAGCGGAGTCACCCAGTAATTTCTCAGGGTAATATGAGTTAGTACTTACATGCTAATCTCTCCCAAATATTATAAATCCCTAAATATTCAGAGACCTTGAAATCTCCATTCCTAAAATCTTCTATACTGAACAAAAAAAAGCAAAAGAAAAGAAAAACTTGATCCTAATAAATAATTCATGATAAATGTAATCTTTGGAATTTGAACACATAATTAAATGCTGCAATCATTAAACATTTATAAAGTTTGAAAAGTGTGGTACAGTTGAAAATACCAACTATGCTAGTTACGGACAATTCTAACTTGCCCTGACCATTTGCTGAATCCCTGACATGCTGTAACACACTGTTAATCTCCAAACACTGAGTTGCCTGAATTACTACAACCAGTGTTTGTTCATAACAGATCTTTGTGGACTATTTTTTTAAGCTAGAGCTGCACAGTGAAGGCAGTACCTGAGGAAGGGGGAAAGAATTGTGACGGGGAGAAGACAGAGGGGGATGAGCCAGGTCTGAAAAGGAGTTGTAGGTAAATAGCTCTTTTAACAGCCAAACTTATAGCCATTCAAGAGCACTGTGAAAGGCAAAGCAGAATGATTTGGCAGGGAAAAAAAAGAAATGAACAGCATGTTGTTACATCAGAAACTAATATCCCCCATAATCATTACTAATGCGTTCCATTAAAAGAAAAGCCATATACTGATGTTGTTCACAATTCTGACCCAGCTTCTCTCCACAGGAAACCTTGCAGTGCTTGCCCTCTCATTACAACTGCAATACAGCTCACTGGTAAACATTTAAGTTTTCAACCATATACAACCCTTTGAGATTCATTCCATTCACTTAAAAGCAATTGAAGAAATACTTCACAAACCATGCAGATTATATGATATTAAACAGTAATTAAAATAAATTCAATTTCACTGGGGATTCCTCTTTCCTCTTACGGTAAAATATGTTGTTTTCAGTTGATGCTTTCTTTGATCTTCAATGTATAAAATATTTCCCTGCACAATCACTGTGACCAGTCCCACTGCCTACGCTGCTGGAGAACAGTCTCGTTTCAGCGTAGCGCATAGCAGTGCCCAGAAGGAGGGACTGCCTCTTCCTCACCCGTTATTTATGAATCCCTAGTAGAACCTGCAGGCTACTCATTTAACCAATAAATAGCTAAAATAGCAATCCCCACATCCTCCAGGACTCATGTCATGAGATACCATGTCTTTAGAAGGTCTGGTTTATTTTTGCCATGCAATCACCTACTCATCCTGCCACTGCTCCATGGATGCCCCTTCCAGCTGCAGCACCTTTTCACAGAGCTTGCAAAGGCAGATGTGAGGCCAGCTGTGGTGCCAGCAGGTTTCAGCCCTCCTCTGTTGCTGTTAGGACGACTGCAGGAGGAGTCAGTTCCAGTCCACAGAGATTAATTCTGTCCCAGCCGCGAGGGCTGGCTTGGTCCTGCTGCCTAACTTGCCCCATCCCAAGGTCTGGCAACCCTCTCTTTGAGCACATGAGACACAGGACACAGGACTGCACTGGGCTGCCCACGGCTGGCATCCCATAGTGGGGAGCTGGAAGCACCCCCATAGGAGCTCCAGCTAATTCCTGCTCCAAGCCATAGAAGCAAGAAGGGGAGCCAAGCTGGGGCTTTGCATCCTCCTGTATGTAATGGGCAGATTAGGCACCATGGGCCCTGGTTAAGCCTCCAGCATGTACTGAGCACGACGATACAACTGAGATTTAGGCAAATCAGATGTTGGACAAACCTTGAAACATGATGGTTAACTAAGTGAGCAGGCAGTAGGTAGAGCACAGAGGCAAAGGAATTCAGGCAAGAAATGGTGACATTTCATAAAGAGCTTTATACTGTAATATGAAAGAAGAAATCAATACATCCATGGAGTAGGCAAATCTCTACCAAAACTCTTAGGGACAGTATCAGGAAAATATAATGGATAGTGACCAGGCATTTTGAAAGACAAAATCTTTTCCAACTGGAAAACCACTCATGGTCCTTCACACACATCTGACAGTTGAGATTCGTATTCAGAGAGGATTAGAAAAAAATCAACACTCATCAATTTTTGTCTTGATACCAAGTCCCGCTTAAGAAAGTCGGGTGCTTTCACACATAAATGCACACGCTGCATACAAGCAGGCCAGATAATGCCAACAGAGAGAGGGAATTGCAGGGCATGACGGAGGGAGGGATGGAGGGAGGGAGAGAAGAAGGCTGGTTGAACACCAGCCCCTTCCAGACTGCCCGGGGGCTCCAGTCCAGCAGTCCCCACTGTGGTGACAGGCACAGAGGAGTGCTCGGGGCGAACCCGATATGTGGGCTTCCAGCTGCCAACATAGCGAGCAAACCTGCCACCAAGACCTTCCAGAACTAAAAACCATCCATAAATGAGTGGAATTTTTTGGACTGAAAAGTGCTAGGTTTTTATTCTGTTCCTAAAATACATATAAATAATGATTATCTCATTTCTGTCTGGAGCAGTAAAATACCGGAACTAAGCCAGGGCAGTGACCGGGTGCCTCTTCAGAGACATGCTTGCCTCTGGACAGCGAGGTCCTGCAGGTATGAACAGTGCAAGCGATTTTGCAAACACCCTGATCCAAAGTCCTAAGCACTTATGAAAAGAATGGGAACTTGATGAATTCCAGTCACACACAGACAATGAGAATCATATGACAAATATTTCAGAAGTGTCATATTCAAAAAGACTGTATAATTTTGCTCAGACATTCAGCTAAGAATTTAAAATTGAAATCTTGAAGGGGAAAAAAAATAAAAATAAAAGCTCAGAGTTTTATTCCAGAACAAAGTTAAAACAGAAAACCTCAAACACTTTCTAGCTTCAAAAAGCCAGAAGTTATGCAGATGAATGTACAGCATGGCAAAGAGACTTTGCTGAACTATGATTCACACACTTAATGCTTCCTCAATTCACATACCAGCTTTAAGTAGGCGGTATATGAACTGGGCAAGTTTCTAATTCATGAACCCTTATGTCAGGGTATTAAGATTCACAGCACAAGTTCCTCCATACTTGAGGTTTTTTCATATTCCAGGAACCTAAATAATTTTCAATGCACAATTTCCAATCCTGTGTGATAGGATCACATATCCATGTAGCCACCTGGTGAGAATACCTTCCACCACAGGTATCAATCTCATATGACCCAGAGCTGCTAGAGCAACTCAGTCCTTTAGATTCAACCACAGCATCCTCCAGTTTTAAACCTGCAGGTCTCCAATTTAATCTGTGATGTCTGTCATATACCTTACTAAGTCAAATATCAACAACTGCGAGAACAGTTCAGCGTCTGGACTTAGGCATAAGTGTTCCCACGTCTGTGGCCTTTAGTTCAAAATAATTGGAAGTTCTTGGGGCATGAAGCAAAAAACGAAACATATTCCCCTGTTTTCTGGAGTTTCTCTCCCAAAATGAAATGTTTTTTTTTTTTTTTTTTCTTGGTCAATAATAAAGAGAACAGACAACTAACTTAAAATATCATAAATATTTCTTATTTCCCCCTAAGACAATTTCCCCCTAAGACAAATTTGTTTTTGTCTCTAGGCCTGCAGAGCCTAGTGCAAGCTGTTTTTATTTAATGAAATCTAAGCACAACATGAAAGGGCTGCCTTCATTTCTGAAATGCCTAATGCTGCATTCACTACATTAGGCTATTGGACTTGCAGCCTGAGAACCCAGATAACCTAAGGAAGAGCTAGTCATTAGCATGCCAGAAGCTGTCACCGCTGGCGAAGGCTGCGTGTGAGTAGAGAGTGCAAGAAGCACTGAATTTTAGAGAATCAGCTCACAGGAGATGGAGCAAGGGACTGGAACTGCTTCATGCTCATCCCCATCCAAAGAGGTGAAAAGTTAAGGTATCTACTGACCAACAGATTTTCAGGAAGTCAACAAGATAAGAGTTTGCAAAAGGTCAAGGAGAAAGAGCAGATTTAAGACTATGACTTGAAGTAGTAGTGTATGACATAGTTCTCTCTAACCCGATAGATATAAGTGTCTCTTTCTGGAGAGGATGTGTACTATCAGTAACTATCTGAACTCAAGATGATGTTGCTAGCACATAGGATTACTGAGTGCCCAGTTTATTAATATGATCTGCTATCATAAATCACTCCAATAGCACATAAAAGCCCTTGCAAGGACCTGCTATACCGTTACTTCGTTCCCTGCAGTACCACTACATTATCTTCCACAGAGAGGCTCAAAGCGAACAGATGAGACTTAGCTTTACGACACATATGCAACCTCATCACAACCCCTCTAAGATCTCTCGGTATGCACATAAAAATTGCAGGACAAAACGAGGGACATGGGTCTGCCTTCATGTCCTTCCTGTCCTCCATCTGCAACACCACATGGCAATTATTCCATTCTGAGTGCTAATTTACTTGGTACATTTTAAGGGCACCTGCAGAACTCAGAAGCATACGCTATTGGTAATAAGCCCTTAGCAGTTCTAAATAACCAAAACATTACAACAAATGAGCATGGTGAATAGTCACATACCCATTTCTCATTGATTTCAATGGAATTCAATGTACCATGTCTGAAAAATTATACTATGCAGCTGATACAACACATACAGCACTGCATGAATAATAACGGATATTTCCTTTTTTAACTTATAATTCCGCAAATAGCACTTCATATGTTATATTGATTTGAGGGCACAAATAATAAATTATGGCCCATTAAAATCAATGAGGGGTGAAAATACAATTACTGAAAATAATTTGGATTAAGATAAATATGATTGACCTTTTAGCATTTTTTCCATGTTTTCAACAAAATGGCCTGAGAAACACATTTAAGATGACATTTACATGTGAGTGGCACAAAAGGATAAGAAGAGAGGTTGGACCTACAAACCAGACAGTAAAATGGCTCAGGTGAATAACAAATACACACAGAATTGCTCTGACATTTATTTCTTATCACTTGCTTCTTGTTTGTCCCTTATCAAGCTTAATTTTCTGCTGATAAATCAAATACTGAAATCATCAGTACTTTTCTTTCAAAACCTGAAATTTCTGAAGGTTGTACAGTATATGCTTAATCTTCTGGAAAACAGCATTAGCACAAGCATGGGCAATTATATTTGAATCTCAAATAAATGGATTTAACAGACTTCTGCAAAAACTATATAGATAAACTAATCATTCAAATGACTCAATAAAGTAAAATTTAAATGCTTGAACAGAACAATAATGGTACCTACTAACCATGCCTACAAAGAGCTGAGAGATTCAGTAGATGCTAAGAGCAGCAACACACACACCTGAAAATAACCCTAAAAGCAAAAACGACGTGGAACATTCTTCTCATGGAGGGTGGAAAGATAAACAGCATAAAGAAAAATGACAGAAAATCCAATTATAAATAATAAAAATATCAACATGCAATCTTGTAAGTTGCATCACTTTTTTTTTTTTGTTCTCATGCAAGACACAGCAAAATTACTTTCAAAATCAGAATTTTTTCCATTGTCTTTCAGAACATTAATACCAAACTAGCATAAGTGCATTGTTACCTCAAAAGAAACATTTTTCTTCCTGTATCAATGAACTTAATCATGTCTCTTCTGCTGCTTGCTTTTTTAAAGCACCCATGTGCTATGGGGTGGTTCTTTTGAACTAATGAGATTAGAGACTTTTATTATTACAATCTACCAGTAAAAGGGAAAATGTGTCTCACTGGACTTTACAGCAGAAGTTTCAGTATTATGTATCTTAATGGATTATTTCATTTGAATGCACAGAAACAGACTGCACTGCGAAGCAATGAGAGAGGAAATAATATACAGAAAAGAGAAATCTTTTAACAAAAAAGTCATACTGAGATGATACATAATGTACAATTGGCATTTTTGAAATTATCTATTCCTCCAACACAGGATTTAACCTTTTCTGAAAGAAGACTGAGCATCTAGTTTCTCTGACTTCAAAGAGAAACTTCTCACTATGTTGCACTTCAGCCTTTCAAAATAATTAGAGGTAAACACAGCTATCATATAAGTAAACAGGTGATTTAAATTGTCATCATTAAGCTTCAAAGAAAAAACCATTTTTTTTAAACCAAATTCACTGCATATCACAAAGTGCAGATCATTATATTCCATCTGTAGCCTCATTTTTTACTGCAAATAACAAGACGGACCACTTTGAGAAGCAAATCTGAACTAGATCAAGGGAGACTTCCTCAAAGCTGGAAGATTTCTACCCAAAGCTTTAGCAGGGAGAAAGCACTAAAACTGCTGTCCACTCCCTAACAGCTGCAAAACTGGTGATTTCACATATATGCACTGTACTAAATGTCAAAAGATATAAAGAAAATCTGCTACCTTTGCAGTTTCACATGCCACACAGAGTAAAGGCAAAAATCCACACAAGGTTTCACAAAAAATAACAAGGCAGCTACTTGTGAAATCCTGACACTGGACTGTGATGATCTCGGAAAGTTTTTCAGGAAGGAGAACACTTCAGCAGGATTTAGAGCTGTGCAACTATGTAAGACAAATAATGGAAAAGTGAAATTTCTATTTGTCTTTTTGTATCCCACTTTAGGATTGAGTCAATTTATTGGACAAAAAATAGAAAATACCCAAGCCAACAGCACAGGCCACCTTTCAGGCCAAGATAAGCCCTACAGATCACTTTCAGTTCGTAGGCTGGCTGGCACTGGTGCATAGTGAATCAAATGTAGATTATTTGAATTTAATCTTTCAGCTTTAAAGTGAGGCTTCTAACACGAAGCCATGCTTTATGGAAAGAGCTGAAATTGCTTTAGAAAGACCTATATAAGTGCCAAGCATACCACAGTAAAAAAAAACATCCACAGACTGGGACTGACTTCTGCACTGTGTTTGGAAAGCACCTGGCATCCCAGATCCTGCTCTGCAAGAAGGCTTGAAGGAGTAATATTAACACAAATAAACACCATATTTTATAAATGTGTGCTGTTTACATGGCTCCTAGAGTCAATTAGTTCATTACCAGGAACAACAGCAAGGTCTGTTTCCTCGTAGCAAAGTTCTCACACACTGCCATATTATTTTCATTTCTTTATAAAGAACCTACTGATGAAAGAAACTGCCAAAAATTACTAACTAGAGCAGATTATCATTTGCCTGCTTTAAACAGTGCTTTCAATAAAAAGCATTAGGTAAGCACCATTTTATGGGAGACATGTCCTGCACAAAAACATCACTTCTAGAAGAAAATCTTCAGTGAGTGTTTCGAGAAATGCTGGAACAAATTGCTCAAGACAGGAAAACACACTCATTTTAGCACTGGGATTCTTGTGCATGTGGCTGGATGAAGGTGCTGATAACATTTGTTCTCAACAGCACTAGTGGAATGAGAGCTGCATGCTGAAATGGGGGAGCTGGAGCTTCCAACATCTCCATTCCAGCCCTCACCCAAAACAACATCGTTGGTGGCTTCTACTAGGGTTGTAATAGAGGGAAAGCTTCCAACATATCAGGATGGATAGTCCGAATTCCCTTGGGAAGGAGGGGTACCTGCTCTGAAAAAGGTGACACATCTGGACATTATCATATATTAGGCAGGAACCTTAAAGCGCAGAAATTGTGACCTTCCCAGAATTGTTTCACACCAATCTTTTCTTTAGCTACTGGTACTGAAGCAAACAGTACAGAATTAAACTATTATTTTTAAACAGAACAAAGGTTGTTACCAAAAAGGACAGACTAAAGTTAGAGAGAGCACAAAGCTACTCTAACTCCCACCAGGAGAGTGGGAGCCAAGAATGGCACAGCCTAGTGCCAGAATATTTTGCTGCTTACATTTCTCTTAGTCTCAAATACAGGATTAAAATAACCAGGAGCCAGTGAGTAAAATTTGACAAGTAGGATCTATATTTAAAATAATAAAATATCCCCCCAAAAGCTTTGAACTTTTTATAATGCTTTGCACTTTTGCATAAGGTGTTTTGTGCCAGTATATCTGGTTTCAGGCTGAGTGACACATCCTTCAATCTTATCAGACAGATGGGGTTTTTGTTTGTTGCTTTTCTCCACCTATTTAATACATATAAGTGCTCTTCTCCATTTCCTGAGATTTAGAATAACATATTTAAAAGACATTCAGGACTCACATTAACATCTAACCAGCAGCAAAAACTGTCACTTCTATTTTAGCCCTCTTAGCTCCCTGATTAGAAAGTTCTATTAACTGAATGACAGCAGCAGTTCTCAAAGATAATCAAGACGCAAGGTCAGTGGTTTATGAAAGAAAGTCCCGGCCTTTCAGTGCACCGCTGGGACCTGAGCTGAGTACTAGCTCAAAGAATGAAAAGGCAGAGACATACAGTCCATCAGTGCGATACGCCTGGAACCACTCAAAATACAACCATACATATCTCCTCAGATTGGTGCATGACCACTGAAACATCAACTCTCAAATGGAAAACCCCTATAAAAGGTGGTTGCATAGACACTATCTGAGAAATAATGTGACAGTCAGCATTGCCAAAGTCATACTTTATTAAAACCTTGAACTGTTGATAAACAAGTGTGACATTTTATCACAGTCACCCTTTAACTCAGAGAATTCAAAAAGAAAAATCTTTAAAAAATCTACTTCCTTGATCCCAACACTACATTATCCCTGTGGCTCCAATTCTGTTAGTATTCTGAGCTCTTAAACAGTGAGACCCACATACAAAGACTTTTACAAATGTTCAGTGCATTTTAGGAAGTTTTGGGGGCCTAACAACTACCAGCCCTCACACCACAGCCTTACTCTTACCCCTTACCTTACTCTTTCCCCTTACCAGTGTGAATCTGGCATAGAGGGCCTGACCCTGTATGATTCATGCTCTTCTGTCTTCAAAATTGATGGATCTGTAAATTTTGAGACTCCAGAGCAAAACTAGGGACCAGCACTCATGTAAGGGAGGTTTTTATCAGGGGAGTGGCAACTGGTGCTTCACTTCCCGCAGGTGTGAGCCTCCTGCACCATCATCTGAAAGCAGATGATTCGGCTGCACACTTGGTACTAATCCTGCTCATTTCCCAAAGAGACATCTTTGGTTTTAGAAGGAGCACGACTGGACTCTTTGAACAGCAATATTTCACTCCGAGTTGTGTTTTCTGAGCACGCTTGCCTCCTCCGAGCTGCTCAGAGCCGCACGTGCAAATGGCCTCAATCACCCATGCTTTGCCATGTTGTCCCAAGAAGCACAATCATTGAAGGCTACAAAAGTACCTGCCAATAAAAAGCCTTTAGGAGATGCACAACAAGAAGTGATGTATAATAATAATAATAAAGTTATTAACTTTATTATTGAAGTTGTTATTATTATTAAATAATAATAAATCAGCGAAGTTGGTTGAGACTGCCTTTTCTGACAGGGTCTCAACATCACTTAATGGGTTATTTGTCAGAGATGGCCTCTGGGGAGTCTTGCCTCTTGCATAAGCCACGATGCTGGTGGCGGGGGTTCTGTTCTGCTGCATCCAGTGGCAATGCTCTGCTTCGTGCACCTGAGCTCTCCAAACTGTGCAGTGCAGCTTTCGGGAATTTCATTTTCCATGGTGACCGAATTAACTACTTGCAGTTCTCTCCTTCTTCAGTCCTAATTCAAATAAGAATATCAGGATTGTCTAATCTTCACTCCTGCTCTCTGAAAGAGAACATAAACATCTCTGCATCTACCTCATAGAAAGCAAAGCAAACTGAGCTCACTCTTAAGACTTCAGCTACATTATTTTAAGACTGAAAGATGATTTTTCCCCCCCACACCCGCAGAGAGGGCTTCTCCAGAAACCCTGTATTTATGTACCAAGATGCTCACATCTCACTACTGCCATAGAGAAAATAATTGAAACCTTTTGCATCTAAATTCTTGTATTCGCACATTTTTGTCCTTGTTCTTTAGGCATTCCACAGTTTAGGCAAAGAAAAGCAAAGACCAGGTAAACACTAAGCAAACAGTGAGAGTCCTTGAAGTTTACAGAGTTTCAGGACACCTACCCTTTTCATTACTAGATCAAATACAAGCTACGTTGATCCCGACTCCAGCAGCTTAAGACAGGAGGGCTGGTGGAGCATGTGAAATGAATGCAGTGATCTAAAAACTGAAACAGCCGCATCACAAATTGTTCTGCTGCCACTGGATATCCCAGGAAACTCTGGATCAAACTTCACTGAGAGGTTAAGGAACAAGCAGACCATCTAAAGACCACTTCCACTTTTACTCTTAAAGATGATTTTCCCAAGAAGGTGGCAAATATTTTCCTGCTTTTCCTAAAATTTCCTTGTTTTATAGGACCACATTAGACTCCAGTCCCCAATGCTCTCAGTCAGACACTTCATACAAGCCCAACATTTACATTCAGATATATTTTAGATCATCCTCTTTGTTGTTTTTTCTGCAGTAAAGATTTTATTTTTCTTTACACTAAAATATGAAGGGGTTACTTGAATCCATAAAGGGAAAAGTCTTTCACAATCTGAAATGCATTATTACAATTCTTCTCCCTGTCACTTAAGTTCACTCATTTGATTGATGATAAACATTAGATATTAGATTAGATTAAATATTAGATATTAAATATATAGTACAATACAATGCATCAAATATTTTTAAAGGCATAAGAAACCGATGAGCTTTTGTAAGTAGTTGGTGCTATTATAATGAATAGGCTGTCTCCTAAGGTCCTAAATCAGAGGCTGGGGGTGCTGTGTTACAGCTGCTTGGTGCTTTTACATGCATGTCCCATTAAAGTTTATTAGAGCCCAAAGTACTGGGCCAGCCCTGATGTGCACACCAAATTGAATCTGGGCTAAAACACCCTCCACCATGGTGCCTCTCAAGCCAAAGGGTCACACTGGAGGGGTCCTACAGCATTTTTTGGTGTTGCAGCTATTTTATAGCCATTCCCAGGCACAGAGACATGGGGGTTGGACAAAAAAAAGGTTTAAATTCCAGCTCCAAGCCAAGCACGAAGAGCACAAATCTCAAGCGACTGCTTTTTGGAACTGTTCCTAACTGATGAGTCCCCTTGGTTTTCAACATTTTTCAGACTGCTGCCTGAGATTCCTAGCCAGGCACTCAAGGTCAAAAACATGGTTTTTAACTCTATGTTTCACTATCCCCATGACGGATAAGGAATTACAACTCCTGCACTTTAAGGCAGGAGTCTCCGCTTCATGTTTCTACAGCACTTTGAGATCCTCAGAAGCGAGGTGATGTGTAAGTACAAAGTATTACTATTTCATGAGTTGGGAAAGACCCTCATGTTTCAGAAAATGGGAAGTTGTGTGTGTATAAAATATAGAAACAGCCACTTGAATTTACATGGCAAAGAAAACAAAAAGAGAACATTAAGATTTATATAGGGTTTTTTTTTCCTATTAGCTTAAAAAAATAGAGCATGGTTAGAAAATTAATATTTAGACCACTGCCACAATCCAAGTCTTCTTGCTGTTTTTGCTACGCCTTTAACATCAAAGTTATATCAGTTCATTAGATGCTCATGTTATCATTTTTGATGAATACCTATATTTGCATAAATTGCACTATGTATATGTAGATAATTATTTAAAAAAAAAACTCACCTTTTTCACAAGTTTCAGCTAAGACAACTTTTAAGTAACTAAATAGACCAGAGACATTCAGAGTAAACATTTACTATCTGTAAGTACTACACAGCTCCCCGAATTACCAGTTTTATACCTAGTTGGGGCTACAGTATTAGCTTTAATCATTCCCAATGAATGGAACTTTGCCTCCCAACTTTGCCATTCTTTTCATATATTTTTTTTTTGTGTCCTGCCTTGTCTGACTGCAACTATTAAACATTCCTTCTTTTGTGACTTAATGTTGTAATTTGAAAGAAAAATGTAAGAGTAATTACTGCTGTAATAAAACATGAACATACTGTAGACAACTCTATGGAATTTTAATTCAGAAAACTAGGTTCTTATGTTTGTCTGTTCTCCTTTCAATGAGCTGTCACCCGGTGTACATCTTATTTTCATGAATTTATTTTGAAATGTTTTTTTGTCAACTTCAGCTTCAAAAGCACAAACATAAAGCAAATTACAGTGTTGCTAAATAAAGGCTTGAAATGCAATCTTCTTATAGAAATATGTATGCCTAACACAGCTTCCCTTTTTATGGATTGCTGTGTGGAAAAATATGAAGGCATAAATATTAGCAGAGCTGGTTCTTTTTAATTTCTTTGCACTTAGATATGGCCTCAGTCTAAAGAATCTAACCAGACTCTGATAGTAAAAGATTAACGGTCCTGCCACACCAACCGGCTTGACAAAGGAGCTTAGCTTAATCCTTAAGGCAGTATAAGATGTCTTATGAGTATTACTGTGTAGGAGCATAACTTTAATAAACAGTGTAATGCAATTTTCAGTATTTTTACTGATGTAAAGTATGGAAGATGAAAAAAATATATTGACACATCTATTTTTTTCCAAGAAAAACAGATATTAGCTATAAAAGCTTTTTTTTTTCCAAGAGAATATAGAGATTACTTTTATTCTGAATTTCAAAGATGCTCTGCTTTCATATACTGCTATACAAAAAAAAAAAACTATTAAAAAGAATTAAAATGGATGCAATCTCACCATCTACGCTCAGAAAGAGAATGCCTTACAGTTTTGGCTGAACTGACTCAGGCCCTGCTTTGTTATAGCTGCCCTTAGTTGTCACCTCTGATCTTAGTCACAAGGATCTCACGCACTTCCTGTGAGCAATGTACTCAATTTTAAATATAAATCGATTTTTTTTTTAAGTCTTGAGGACTTAAATAATGGTTTGTCCTTGGACTTAGTCTGACCTTGGCTGATATCACCTCTTGCACTTCCAAGTGGAATTAATCTTTTCTCATTTGCTATAGACTCTTCAAATTAACTATCGCATCTGAAAGTTTGGAAGTTAGTATCCTAACTGTCATCTTATAGCAATTTCTTTCCACATTATGCATCACAAATAAGATATGTCATCTTCATAACACGTTGAAAAATATCCCTAGGAAGTTCTACACTTATAAAAAAGATCAGTTCTGAGAAACTTTAATAAAGTCGATGCATCTTATCATCCATCAATTTATTCTAGATGTACCCAGGAGCACCACTATAGGCATTTGGGTTTTGTCAGGATTTTTGCCATAAACTTCATTTATAAGGTGCTCCTAATGCTGCAGTTTTACTGTATCCCATTTCAATACGAAACCTGGAAGACCTCGTTTCAAGGTCCTGTAATCTCCTTCAAATCTAGATGCAATCTGATGATATGTGGCCAGTGTTAAAAAGTAAAGGAGAAAGTATTTTAGTGATTTATAAACCTGATTTTATACTGGAGGACCTTTTTTTTTTTTTGCATCTCAAAAATCTTAACAGAATGGAGTTGTTAATCAAGATTCCAAGTATATCATAGATTTCTTTTTTCCCCTCAAATCAAAGAAACGCACAGATCCAAGTGGAGTTATTCCACATCGGTACCAGTGACAACTCTGATGGGGAGCAAGCAGTGGCTGCAGGAGCCCAAGCCACCACTACCCTTTGCAGGACAAGGATCACCATCCTTCCCTGTCTGCCTCCTAAGAAGCGGTGCCGAGTTTCAGATGGGCACAGGGGGGAGCTAAAGGTGACTCTAAAGCATCACGTCATTTCCCAGGCCAAATAGCCACAGGCATTATTTAAGACACCCTGAAAGCTACTCTGGATTGCACAAATTACTGCAGATCAAAAGGGATCACTGTGCTGGCAGAAATCAGACACCATGTCCACAGATATCCTCCTGGCCCCAATATCCCTGGATTCACATCTGCCAGCTGCAAAAAGTACCTCTTTTGAGCCCTTAGGCCATCACAGACTCTCCAGCAGCACCGCTGCTAAAGAATATTCAGCCTACCCAGAACAGCCTCGTGCTACTACTGAGCCATGGAGCAGATACAGGAAGAGCGAACAATTTTGTTCTAGTTTTCATTTTACTTTTGAAGAACTATAGCTTCTGGCTATTCACAAAAATTAAAAGAGAAGTCAAAATTAAATCTGTGAATATGATAATTATGTATGGGAAGAGGAGCATTAAGGCTCAGCAGTCTTGCATTAATTAGATTGTGAGGGTATTAGTAAACATGCCATCGTCTTCAAAAATTCTTCATTGACTGAAATTAAGATGCAGTTGTCAACATTTCCAAAGAAATGAACATAGTAAGAACACCAGAAAACACATTATAAATGAAATAGTATCTAGGTATATAGAAAAAATCATATTACAAACAATAGTAATAAAAAAGCTTGGCCTCATTTTTAAACCTGAGTTTCTAAAGTAAGCAATGCACTCTTGTTTCCTCTGAAAAGAACATGCCTAGTGAAGGAAAAAAAAAAAAAAAAAGCATGTTTTGTAGACGGTGACTTAGATGACAGATTTCTGCTCTCTATGGTTAATCTTAGCTATTTCCAACTCTGAAAACCTGGCCCATGATGTTACCTATCATATTAGGCTGCTGCATGCAAGATAAATGCTGAAAACCAGTCTCTTTTATAGGTCTACTAAACATCTGGCACTGCACTCTAATGACCACAATTTACGTGGCAGGCACCCTGGGAAGCCCTGGGAACACTTGTGCCCAGACCTGGGGACCCGCACAGTCACGCTAGGAGTCTGCGGTTCTGAGTCGTATTCTCCTGCCATTAGGGAGGAAATTCCAGAGGGTTTGGCAGAGGGCTGAAACAGTCCTCTGAAGCAGGGCTAGGAGACCCTTAGGAGATGCTGTTAGTAAAATCCTGTGGTTTTTTGCAGGTAAATGCAAATATTGCCCACGCTCCATATCACCACAAGCAAGCTCTGCCCACGCATCAGAGTGTAGGACACACAAAACTAAGGTGTGAGCTAAAAAACCACGCTAAACATGCCGACCCCAAGGCAATAAACGCCTTCCTTCTGTCAAGCATATTAACTTTGGCTTAGCAACACACAGACTGCAGCTCCTGAGCTGCCAGGGCAGAGCTGACGCCTCTCCAAGTGGCTCAAAGGGAGGGCAGAGCACGCTCGCGTCTGCTGGCAAGATCCCACGCAGACATATGCTCCAACATCATGTCAGCTGGCACTCAGCAAGAGGGGGAAGCCCTTGCTGAAGTGCTGGTTATTATGCACAGTCCTATCCACGTCCAAGGATCTCACGGACAGCGTCAGCAGTATGCGACCAAATGGACCCAGATTTTGTAAGGCTCATGCTGCAAAGGAACCGATACTAAAAAGAGAAGTGAAGTTGGAGTGGTGCTACAAAAAGAATATACAAGTAGATGAACAAATGGAAATAGTAGCGACTTTGCTATAAGTTTTTAATTTGTAAAACACATTTTGGATAGTCATCAATGATAACATTTATACTTCTTATATTAAGAAATAAAATATTTAAATAAATTATAAAGTGTCCTTTCAAAAGACAAAGTGTCTTTTTTCTTTTCTTCACTTTTTCATAAAAGGAGCTTGCCTACAAGGCAAGCAGGCAGAGGTAGATTAGCTGGGGAAGGACGGACAACATTAACTCTGCGCCACTGTCAGCTGCAGCAGAACATTGACTGTATTCGGAGATTTTATGTTCCTATTTTAGAGTCAACCAATATGTCAAGATGTGTAGAACTAACCCTTTTAGAGCAGCATTAGAAATAAAATGGTCAGCAATACAGTTTAGGAGCATGTTTGGTCATAGCTGTAATCTCCTGGGATGAAACTCACCAAGGGTCTGCAAGACTGACCCAAAGATGCTGCAGCAGGGCAGGAAGGAGGCAGCACAAGTTGCACAGCAGCATGTTCTGCCTGTGAGCCTCTGTGCTCCTAATAAACCATCAGGGATGCGACTGCGCCATCCTGCCAGAGGATGGCAGAGGAGGAGGTGAGGGGAGAAGGGCCTCCACTGTTTTGGCCAAAAGCTTTCTTATAAAAACTACAAACAAGTCTTGGAAATCGTAGTGGTTTTGTTTGCTCAGGTGCAATACAACTGTTCTGCTTCAAACCAAAGTTAACAAACCTGGCTTGAGCTACAGCCCGTGGGCTTTCCGACCCCATCTTCACTAGCTCTGGGATCTCTGTATTGCACTTAGCACCCAACTGTCACATGCAGCCGGCTTGGCCATTGCCTTGATTACCGGTTTCCTCAGAATCCTTCAGTTTAGCATGAGTCAAAAGGGTGACCTTCATAGAAACCAAATAAAAATGTTCATCCATAGAAAACACAACACAGGTGAGAAAGATGAGAGGAAACAAGCCCAAATGTGACCCACGTTGCTGTCAATGAAACACCACCGGTGCCTCCAGCTAGCAGAGTACATTTTGACCCTGTGCAAGGAATCATAGAATCATAGAATCATAGAATGCTTAGGGTTGGAAGGGACCTCTAGAGATCATCTAGTCCAACCCCCCTGCATACGCAGGGACACCTAGAGCACGTGGCACAGGACTGCATCCAAGCGGGTTTTGAAGATCTCCAGAGAAGGAGACTCCACAACCTCTCTGGGCAGCCTGTTCCAGTGCTCTGTCACCCTCACTGTTAAGAAATTTTTCCTTAAGTTCCTATGGAATTTTTGATGTTTCAGTTTCCGGAAATAGGAAATAGGCAAGCAGCCCGTCTTCAGCAATAAATGAAGGTTCCAGAAGTCTGTTTCTTAGCAAACAGTTTCCTGAACTTAACAATACACTTCTTCAACTTTTCTGGGCATAAGCTCGATACAGGTACATATTCGCACAAACTTTCACTGTTTTCCTTAGAGATAGCTCTTAGCACCAACACTCTGGTGAGTGTTATTAAATCTACTCTGGGTATTTATGACCTGCTATAGCTGAGGGCAAGGTATACTCTAATTTAATACTGCCCAACAGCACAGGCTTTACCAAATATTTTCTTTCTGCAGTATTAGAATCATAACATCATCTCAGGATGGGAGTAACAGACCAAACTAAAAATATAGTATTAGCTAAGGTACTTGGAAGCCCTGGTAAACAAAATGCATATTCCAAATGCACTGTTTACTGAAAAATATCTTCTTCCTCTTTTTCCAGGTTATTTCTTACCAAATCATCCATTCTGTGATGGAATTTTTTCTATAGCTACAGTGAATATTGTCTTAGGGTTTTTATTTGAAGACAAAGCACACATTTATATATTCAAGTTCTACGATATTTACAACAGTCCAGAATACTAAATCCGCCCCCCCCCACAAAAAAAAGCAAACCCCCAAAACAAGAAAGTCAAACTGATCTATGCTGTCTGCATACCATGTAAACCTATTACTGTTCTCTTTCCGTGGAGAGCATTTCACACTACCAGTACACTGTCACCGTGAAAAAAATACTCAAAGGTGATGTCTAGTAATTACATTGGCTTGCCCTCTCCATATTTTAAAATAACCCAATCTTATCCCAAAGTTTTCTAATAATGTTCCTGAAAGGATCCAGTATTTACTACTGCACTTCACATACACACTGTGCTTCTCTTGCATTGTACAGGAAAAACTACCTCCCTGAATCTAGTGCAGGCATTAACAGTACTTCTAGCTTTGGCTAATCCCAGCTCAGATGTTGTATATGCTCTCCAGGCACATGTATAGGTTTCTCAGTGTAGAGCTCTATATTACAAACAGCACCATCAAGGGACGACTCCAAGGGGCACCTTAGAGCTCTGCTCCACCATTTGCACTTTGCACTTCTGTTGCGAAAAGACTCTCTGAAGGCAGAAACTTACGTCTTTCATTTGTCCCTTCTCTTCCCATGTGACTCTTATTCTAGACTATATTTGTTTTTTCTTCTCCAAGAGTGACAATGGATGTTGATTAATAGAGGTATCTGAACTGAAAATATTTGCTCTTCAAGTTGCTAGGAAACTTTAGTAATTACCCTGGTCTTAATATCCTTAGCTTTAACTGCTAGAGCAAAACAGCGATGACTAATGGAGACTGCTTAGGGATGAGGTGAAGTAGCATGATGCTTCGTCTCACCTTCAAAGTAGCTTTTATGCTGTCACATCAGCTTATATCAGCACCAAACGACTGCTGATTTGATCATAATTGCCCTAATTAGAAGTTAAATTAATACACTGAGTTGTTCAGTATCAATGCCACTTCAGCATCAAGGATGTGCATACAGAGCATTACTGAGCAACACAGGTTGAGCTGATCCAGAAGGTCACTGGCACAAGGAAACTTCCTGTAGTCTCTTGCTCTGAAGATATCACACAGTTAAGGTGACATTCAACTTTGACTTACAACCCAGGACAGGGACAAAGGGAAAACCTAGGGAACTCCACTGAGGGAGATCTGCCAGTTGTGAACAAGAATTACATTTCCTGTCATTGAAAAACTCCTTTGGTTCAGACTTACTTCCACCAAGGATAAAAGCCCTTTAAAAGAAAAATTTGTCTTCATAGAGAGAAAAATAGCCCAAAATGCTCACAGTGAAACATAGTGTGCAAAAAGAGTAGAATATGGCAGATTTAAATGGCTATTACATATAACACACTCCAGCATGTACTGGAAATATAAATGTGGTCACAGAAACTAATGATGTAAATGGAGATAATCGGAAATAATTATTTTTGTTTCAAAGAAACAATAAAGCCACCTCAAGATTTTGCATATTGATAGAAGCTCTATGGGGCAAGACTGTCTTCTAGCATGAGCCGCGATTCATTCCTCCACTTTCAAAGTAACAACAACCATTTACTTTCCTTTATCGTCTCAAAAAACCAAGAATGATCAGAACACAGCTGTTTGGTGTTTAGGTAGCTTTTATTGTTCACGTGATTCATGTAATAATATCACGTATTAGGTGCATATTAAATGTCTTTCAATTTTCAGGCACATTTGAATATTTAATGGTACCTCCATCCTTTCTAATGAACTCTTCTAAGCAAGAAGTCCTGACATCTGCCTGGAGTCACGAGCTCTATTAGTCAGAGTCCATCTCTAATGGCACTTATTTTATAAAGAATTAAGCAAGAGTGATAACAGTGAAATGCTCTCCTCTTTTTATTATTTTGTTGGCTAACATCAGTGTTCTCTCTCAAGCATACACTGGCATCCAAATTCTATAAAAAATTTGTCCAACGACAGAACAGGGCCCTTTTCAAAAGCTGAACAAAATAAATGCTTAGTTGCACAGCTAACTGCTACCTAGTACCAATAATATGCAAAAGACTTCAAGATACTGTAAGTGGAAACAGTGTCAAGCGAGGACTGCTGGCTCTTTGCAGAGGTGCCAAGCAATTTGGAAAACTGCTAAAGGTACCATTTTCCATCACTGTCGTATCCTCTGTATTGCACAGTAAGTGTTATCATCTAGCCCACACAGAGGCTGCTAAAAAATTTCAGACAAGAATCATCAAAACGAATGAGCCCAGCGTTATGATGTATTAGGCTGAAAAAGTAGACTACTGTAGTAGCTCAATAGCAAGAAAATTGAAATCACAAGATAGTCATTATTCAAATACTGAGTAAAACTGGTGAAATGTAATTGTCTCTGGAGGGTGTGCGTGTGTGTGTGTGCGCCTATATCCGGTTACATTTTCCTGTCATCACAATCCTACTTTTTTTAATACAAAAAACTCTGCCATCTTTATGAGGGTTTTAATAAACTTAAGCCTAACAAATTAAAGCAACTGCATCACCTCCAAGAAAGAGATGTAACCAGCAAAACACAGAAGAGGCTTTTCGGAGTCACACCTTGCTGAGATTCATGGCCCGCGGATGTGTCCCCCAAGAAGGTTATTCTAGAATAAAGTCTCCCCCTTGTGGAGCTCTGACATTATAAGGCTCCATGAACTATGCAGCGGTTCGATAAAGCTCACAGCGCATCCCGTGCTGTATCATAAAGTCTGTGCTCCTTCCTCTACAGGTGAGGATTTCATGGGGGCTAACGGCAACCTGCAATGAAACCACGGTGCAGAACTTGCTTCAGCTCAGCGGGCTCAGCCCACCTCGGGCAAGACAAGCCATTTTGCTCTAAGTTGCATCACGATTCAGTGATAAACGCACTTGAGAGAGAGTGAAGCCCCCAAACGATTTCGCTCTTGTCCCATTTCTGCGTTCTGCAGCAGCTAATTATGAAGCTTGGGTCAATGACCCCACAAGTCATTTGAGGCAGGAATGGCAACGGTTTAACTACTTAGGTAGTAAATCAAATTTTCAGATTGTTTCTAGCCGATTGAATTAGAGAGAGAACATAAAGCATGGCAAAGAGTTTCACCTTTTTAGGAGGGAAAAAGTTCCTATCCAAGAAAAAACAGTTTTGTCCCTGAGTAGTTGTGGCTCAGAGATTATGGGAGCTACAGGACTATTTGCAGAATCATTCTTCCTCAAACACTTCATTAACTACGCTGTTCTCTAATCTGCATTAATTTAAAGGGATCACAAAGATTTCTTTGCATATGATAATTTACATTATTAAGAAACCATTGCGATCATTTAAATTCGCACGTTGATTCCAATACTCTTTTAAGGTAGTTTAAGCCTGGGTCTAAACTCACACATTTGTCCACAAGACTGATTTTGGTATGCTGTGTTTTCTAGGAAACAGATTCTTTGGTGGCTTCCAATATTGTTTTATTATATATGCAATAACCCCATATTTTATTTATAGTACCAATTGTTGAGTCAATACTGGACAAAAAGCTTTTTAAGTATCCAAAACATGTTCTCACCTCATTTCAGATTAGTAATATAATGGTTAAATATTTGTTTCTTGTAAGTTTTGGAACAGTGCTAGGTTTCCAGTTTTCATTAATAACCTCCTATTTGTATGCAGTAATTACTTTTAAAATGCTAGCATTGTGATTCCTGCCTAGCCCTGTCATAAATCAACAGTCAATCTCGGTGCCTCCCCACAAAGGAGCAAAATCCTGCTTCCCTCAATGCCAGTGACAAAATCTCTCCAATTTCCGGATTACGCTCAAAGACTTGGTGAAGGACCTTAGCTTGATGGTGGGTGACTCCTGTCCTTCCTAGGCACAGAGGAGACGCGGCAGCGCAGCAGGGCCGGCTCCGTCGCGCCTCCGCACGAAGCGCCAGCTCCTGCAAGCAGAGGGGAGCTGCTATCGCTCTGCTCCCCTTCACTCCTTGACCTCTCAACAGCAACTATCAGCAAACCGTGTTCTCTGTGTCCACCGAGAGCTATGGACATCTGGCTGCTAGAAACAAATATACTGTTCATTCACTTTACACATCAGTCGACAATTTGTAACTGCCGTTGGTCTGGGACAGAGCGTGGAGAAGTGGCAGGAACCACTCTCCTCACTCACTGAAGCAGGTGCCTTGTTTTCCTCTTTTTATCTTTCCCTTTTTTTTTTTTTTATTCTTCCTTTTTTAATAAAGACTTCAACAAAAATGCAGTTTATACTGCTAAGCTGTGGAAAGTTACTAAAGCTCTGGCCATTGCTTCTGATTTCTGCTGCCTGATTCAGCGAAGAATGAGGCTGAAAAAACTATAGAGGCAAAACATTAAGAATCAAAACATGACAAATCTGAGCAAGTGACAAGAGACTAAAACAAAGACTTCAACCTAGCAAAAAGGATATTACATCTTTTAGCCATATTCTCAGGGATTTCCTGTTATCTTAACAGGATGGACAAGGAACTACAGTTCTTGCTGAAAGCAAAATAAAAAGGGTAAAGTAATTGGTAATTACAATACTGCAAGCTATATTTTAAAATCACTAATGCTTTAACCAAGTAACTTGATTTTCTAGCACAAAATCTTCATACATGATTAGCCAGCAATACAGAGTTGCACTGCTGTTAGTGATCGATGTACTCTGGGCTATTTCGATAATGTGTTAAGCTTTATCCTTGAGCAAAAAGTGTTTATGTGACTGTATATCATAACTTTTGTACGCATTGACACTGCTATGTGTAACTTGGATTAATAACTTCATCACTTATCATAGCTCTAAATATATATGTGTATTCTTATATTACGCACATCAGGAACAGCGCCGTAAACATTAAATTAGGTTTTCATATTAAACCAAACTATGGGATCCAGAAGCACAAAGTCCACCGAAAGTTATGAACACGTTCTACCTCCTACATCTGAGTGCAGCGTGTAGTCCACCACCAGCAATTGCCCATAGCACATAAATGGATTTTGCATAGTTTATTCAGCTTCTTGACAGATAAGCCAAGATTGTATCTGGGAAATTAATGAAACTGTGTTGTGAAAAATCTACCATTAATTGTCATTTCACACTGCCACTTTTGGGGCCATTAAAATAAGACAAATCATTATTGAAGTCATTTACCCCCTTACCTTTCCAAGCCTGTTTCCTTCAAACAGCAAGAGCTTTTCATCTCCTTCCAGAGCTCCCTGTCTCTTAAAATATCACGTCCTCCTCACAGCTACAGAATTTTATCTTGCTCTCCTCCTGCAGTTGTAATATTCCTTGCACTGTTTCAATTCCTTCATTTTCTCTCATTTTGGATCGGACTTTCATACTGTCATTCAAGCTGTCTCTCCAATGTCATACCCAACAAACACTGTCTCCAAAAATCTTTATTTCCTAGTTCTTGCAACATCTCTTTTCTTCTTTCTCTCATCATCACTGATCCTGCCTCCTTCATCTTCCAAAGCCCTGATGCCTGGGATCTTTCATGTTCTCCAATTTTTATTCTGCAGGAAACCTACATGTTCTGGGATTATAAATCCATGTTAAATATATGGGTCTGTTGGATTTCTAAAATAAATACACTATTAACATTCAAATTTGAACCCTTCTCTCCCCTCCTGTCTCCCTACGGTAGCAGCCTCCTTGCTGCCTTGTTTACCACGGTGGCGTAACTGTCTGTATGATCTCATGTGCATTAAAGACAGAGCAGGCTGAGAACACAGCGGGAATTGTGTTATCTTCCTTTAGACCCACCAAAGTATGTGGAAAAGTTATTAAGGCTTCAGCAGATTATTACCGTGAGGCATGAGCTAAGTGCAATGAAAGTCAGAAATACAATATCTGTGGGGTTTGGGCCATAACGGAAAATAGGAAAAAGCTAGAGGCGCAGATCTTTCCAAAACACAGGGAGACGTTATAATCCCCTTGGAAAATAACAGACCTGGAATACTGATTTTCAGTGTGCTCTACTAACAAGGGGAGCTTTGGAACCAGGAGAAACGACAGTAGGAGGTTACCAGTGTCAGACAGCTATGCACGTAAAGGGCCTTAAGAACCCATAGATGCCTTCTCAATTATCATTACTGCTCACAGAAGTCATATTCATATATATCTACATCTCATTACTACAGCTGTGTCAAGGAAGGACAGTGCAGCCAGTGGCCAAACTTGCTTTTTCTATAGCCAACAGCCATTACCTTTGAGAAGTTCTAGAAGAACCACATAAGAGAGCAAATAAAACCTGCAAGGGGATCACCATGAGCTACTTATCCATGTGAAGAGCACAACAGACAGCTCTTGCATAGAGGGAACAATAAATTTGCTGTATATCAAAGTCAGGAGCACCTCTAAACTCAGCCCAGTAACTTCGATTACAGAGCATCTTTCAGGAAGATTCCAGTCTTGATGTGAAGACACTAAGAAGTCGAGAATTGTCACTTTGCACCTGTCTCCTGATTTTTACTGGTAAGCCTGTACATAGCAAGCATTATCCAGAGGTTAAATAGAGAGGGGTCTTTGGAACCTTCAGGAAAACATGGAAGAACCTGACCACTACCCAGGGTAGAGGAATCTCTTCAGCAGGGCCATTCCCACCTTGCCCACCGCATGTCACAGCCTGCCCTAGGCGAGACAGCCTAGTCTGCCGGTCTCCAGTAAATGAGCATCCCAGTGAGGCAAGCCAGGCAGGTACTTCCTTTGCCAAGGAGAGGGACATCACTTTGCTCATCATTAGAGAGAGGCACCCCCAAAATTTTGAAGTGGAGACCAGGGTTGGCACTTTCTGCTCCAGAGGAGAAAAGAAAGGTCATCTAGGAGGCCAACGCAGCTTCCCAAGGCAGAACAAACCAAGGATAAACAGCTACCTACCGACCTTTCCCACCCAGGTGCCCAACCAACTCCTTTGGCACTGCTTCCATCCCACCGCAAGCGCTCGCCTGCCTCGTAAGGTCCCCCCAGCACTCCCACCTGCCACAAACGCCTTGCTCTGCACCCTCCCCTGCACGGTGGGGCAGAGAGCGCCCGGCTCCCGGCGCTCGCTCACCTTGTGCTCCAGGACGCTGATGTAGCCCTCGAGGAGGCCGGTCCCGCCGGGCGGCGCCGGGCGCTGCTGGCCGCGTCCCGGCGAGCGGCTCGTCGCCGCCGCCGCCACCTGCTGCCGCGGCTCCGGGTGGCCCCCGCCGATGCCGCCGTACATGAGCAACAAGCTGGTGCACATGGTGGTGAGCGCCGCGCACACGGCGAGCCCCTGGCGCTGCGGGGCACAGAGAGGCGGCTCAGCGGGACCCCCCCTCCCCGCCGCGGGGCCGCGCAAGTTTCACCCCGCGGAGGGAGGACGGGGAGGATCTCTCCGCTCCCGCGGAGCTCCCTGCCCGGCTCCCGGCCTCGCTCCCCGCCGCGCACCGCCCGCCCGGGGGCTCCACCGAGCGCCGCAGCCGGCGGCGCTGCCGCTGCCCCGGTGCCTCCAGCCCCGTCCTTGGAGCGCGCCCCGAACCGCGCAGCCCCCGGCGCAGCGAGACCCCCGACCCCGGCAACACGCGTAAAAGAAAAGCGGCTGGAAAGTTGCGCTCCCGCCGCCGCCCGCGGGGTTCCGTCCCCAGGCGGGGGAAGGCGGCCGGGGCGCCGTGATCGCCGCCCGAGCGCTGCGGTCGCTGCCCGCCCCGCACTCACCATCAGCGTCTTCATCCTGCGCGGCTGCCGGGCGGCCGCTGCCCGCTACGCTCCGCGCGGCGCGGGCGCCGCAGACATGGCTCGTCCGCGGAAGCGCCGGCCGGAGCCGCGGAGCTGCCCGCGCCGGGGCCGCGGCCGCCCCGCCCGCCGCCGCCGCCCCCGCCTCCGCGGCTCCCGGGCGGGTGGAAGTTCAACTTCGGCCCCCTCTCCGCTCCGCGCCGCCCCGCACGGCTGCGCAGCGCGTTACTCCGGTCCTCCCCCAGCGGGAAAGGCGCCGTTCCCCCCCCGCCAGCGGGATCTGCGGGAGCTGGCAGCGCTCGGGCAGCAGCCTGGATCCATCCTGGGAGGGGAAAAAAAAAAAAAAAAAAAAAAAAAGGGCAAAACAAAGCAAAAAACCCAAAACAACAACACAATCAACGCCTGCAACTTGTTCGGCGCTAGCGACCCTTGCGGGCTCGCTCTCCTGCAGCCTTTCCTCAAGCCCTCACAGCCAGTTATAAAACCTCCTGACACAGGCTCTCTGCCTTCCTTATTTATTTATTTATTTAATTTCTTAAAGTAAACCTAGAGTTTCTCACCGGCTTGCTCCAACTGCCATCTTCCTGACTGCTGAGAAGCTGACTGCTTTTCCACTCTCTTTTTTATTTATTTATTTTTTCCCAATTTTTATTGTTTCCTGCTTTGTGTTAATGGGGTGCAGTTCAGTTGCGAGAACTTCACTGAAGGTTCTTAAATTGCACAGATTTCTTGCTCTGGGAATTCCGCATTTATAAATGTGCCCATTCAAAACAACCCATTTTAAGGCTGATTTCTTAGGACGTTATTCAAATGACAGCATAGCATTTAAAAAAGTATCTTCATCATGAACATATTTCTCTTGAAATTACTCATGGAAATAACAGTTCTAATATATGGCTTTGCATCTAACCTATGCCAATATAACATTAAATATTACATTAAGGAGAAAACGATCAGCAGGCTAACTCAACCATGGTCATAATAGCAGCTTTCTCGTAGCTTCAATTGTCATTGAAATCCATTTTTCCATCTTTACTAATTCACTGGTAGACTAACAGTGAAACAACTGCCTCCTCTAGCAGGGGCACAGGATGAAGCATTTAGTGCCTGTTAAGGAAGGAAAAACTATTAAAGAAGCACAAATGTGTGGCATGTCAGGGCAGGGCACAGTAAACACGCTTTATGCTTTTCCAGAAGAGCGCTCCTATGGCATGCACACAGGCTCTTTATTCAATTTGTGGTTGGGTTGCAGGAGTAGCAGTTGTTAAGACAAACGAAGCAATATGCGAAGAATCTTATCGGGTCCTGGCGATTCTTTATTACATGGTTGCACTTGACACTCACATTAGAGAAACGAAGGGCCAACTTGATGAATCATTGAAAGCAAATTATCTGTGGCTCTCCAAGGCTCCCTGCATTAGGCTCTGAAATGCAGCTCGTGTTTCTCAACTATCTGCAAGCAGGTTGCTGCTGACTGACCTTTCTGAGCCTTACTAATATATTTTGCCATGCCACACTGAGGCATCATTTATATGATTTAGGCTCATAGCTCTATCTCAGGCAACTCATGCACAGGAGGTTTGATCAAATTCACTAAGCTTATGGTTTTGGGTAGAATAGCCTGGTTCAAAATCTACTGATAAAGGAGGTAAACTCAATTTTTGAATTTAATGCTGAGCTTGACTTGAATAATATCCAGTCCTGCTGCTTAGATATTTAATTAGATAGCTATGATGGTCATAGACACTATATTTGGCAGTCAAACACACACTGAAACAAATACAGTAGTACAAGGAAAACCCTATGGAGGTTTTTCTGTATAAGTGTGGCATCTTTAGAAGCCATCTGGAAAACAGCCCAACTATTTAATTTAATGTTCTTATAAATCAGTAGTTCTAATTATCTGGAGGTCTATATTTTAACTGTGTATTTTAGTCTATACATATGTGTAGATATGCATCTGTATACATACTAGATCTGATAGGTATAGAATAACTTAGGCTGAGCTCATAAGCATTTAGTCAACATGGAAAGCAAGTTGAAAAAGAACATCATAAAGCTGATCAGGTTCCCTGCTTCAACTCCCCCCCCGCCAAAATGATAGGGATACTTAGCTGGGTTTCTTACTGTTTAAAATTCTGGCATAATCCAGTATAAGCCAGTTATGCAGGCACTTGTCTTGTCCATCAACAGTTTCGTTTGCCACTTTGCTCCTGACGTTGCTCCAAGTTCTTGACGCTCAAGTTGAAGCTGCAAAGCACAGGTAAAGACTACTCTTCACAGTCCTATATACATCACTGTTCAAATATTTCCCTTCCTAGAGAGGTCAGAGGTAAAGACAGATTATGACATATAGAGGTGTTATTGGTAGCCCAGCAGAAAAAGCGGCAGAGCTGTGACTATTTTTTTTCAATGGAGAGCTTTCCTTGTGCTTAACAGGGGACAGGGATTGTCCCCTCTCCTGATTTCCTCTTTTCACTGACACATTTCTGGCAGCTACAGGCTGGCAAAAGAGTCACATGAGATAATAATCTGCTTGTGGCAGTTTCAGAAAGACACAAATGACATAAAACAAAAATTTGCGTAGACTGAGAAATCCATGTAAGAGTAGTGATGCAGATAGAAACAAACTTCTCAAAGCTGACACTGGATTTGAAGTGACAGAATTCATTCATTGATTCCTAAATAAAACCGTTCAAACAGCAACTTTTCCTGAGCCGCCTGGATGAATGAAATAACTATCCTTTTATAATGCATTTTTACCCAGCTTGTCTTCCACAGATTTTCATTTATATATACAAAACACCCTTTCAAAGAATCATTTCAGGGTTGGTCTCTCATGAAGTTAATAAAATTACAAACAGCATCATCTGTGTCTTATGTTATGAACAACTATAAACATATTATGATTGGCCTGGAATGCGCATTACTCTTCATTCACGCCAGTGCATCTTCACAGACAGCATCCAAAGCATTCAATGTAAGTTAGGATGAGAGCAATAACTAGCAAACCTGCTAATGCCTCAGTGTTGTTTTGCCATGACATTTTCCCTGAACACACCAGCTAATTCCTACGGGACTCCAGAAAATGCTGCTTTGGTCGCTCAGTTTCCTCCCTCCTTTCCACCATACCTGGAGACAGCCTGTTTGTGCCTCCCAGCTGGGAGCTGCAGCGACTCTCCAAGCACTTCACATCCACAGAATGAAAGCCTGGACAGTCTTATGTGATTAATTATTTTGCAACTCACTGATGGCAGTGTGGCTCCTTTGCTGTTAAAAAAAAAAAAAAAAGAGAGAGAGAGAAAAAAAAAGCATATAATTCATTTAGAGCTGTGCCCAGTTTGAAAGAGAGAAAGAAAATGAAGATTTTGTTTATCTGTGACCCTTCACAGAAAAAGAGAGAGATCTGTTGTGATATAGGCAGTTAAACTCTGGGTGAATTGTGTGCATTTCTCTGCAGGAGGGCTGAAAGCACTTTAATACATTCGCATCACGCAATGTGTATATGAAGAAGTTTTTCAGAAAAAAGTTGGTGGTGGAAGCGCTTCAGATAGATTGGAGGGGGGAGGTTAATTCTATCAGGACTGCTTTGATATCCTTTTGCCTTTGAAATGAAGGCTCTCAGTTACTAAGATTCTATATGTGACGAAGCACAAGGAGATATTTCTTAAAAATATACAATTCATCTAAAAATGACTCCTTTTAAAGTTGTATCATTTAATCATTTCCATTATATTTCTGTGGTCTGCGAAGCCTTGGATCTGCCTCCTCCAGAGTAAAATCCTGGCTCCACTGAAATTAAAGCCTATACATCTTTTATCTATCTTTACTTGCTGGGGCAAGGAGCTCAGGGGCAAGCACAAAGGTCCCACTTTTAGCTTTGCAGCCTCATGAGATAGGCGCTTAAATCATGATCACCAGCTTAAAGCAGAATATTGCCTGTCCTGGGCCTTAAGCTAGTGACATTTTGGAGGATGGCTGGGAGCGCCATGTTCCAGGGAGGACAGACATAGGCTTTTTTTTTTTTTTGACACACAGGTTAGCAAAATGAGAATAAAGATGCCAAGGAGGTTGGAATATAATGAAAGTTTGCATGGATTAATGGAGAGTGGAGCATCCAAAGGTGTATAAGGAATGAAGTATATCACACTGCTATCAGCTCCATGTATTCTTTTATTCTTTATGTATATATGTTATATATGTATGTATGATCCTCTTTCTTTCTTTCCTGACAGATAGGGCTGGTAAAACCAGCATTTTTGCATCGCAAACACAACCAATGGAAAACATTCAGCAGTCAGCATGATAATGAGCTTACACTATAGATTTTTCAAATTGCCCAGTGATTCATGAAATGCTTTTCAAACCTGGAAATATGCTTCTAGGATTGGTCAGAAAAGGTAGAAACAATATTATGGATCAGTCAATACTGCCTCTCCTTGATGAAAGCAGGCTGCCTTTGAACTTCTGACAGAAGCAAACAGTGATAGATGCATAGAAGTATGAAATATTGCATGGAAATATAAGTGCAAATGAAAACAGAAGGGGGAAAATAGTGAGATAAGGTCTGCTGAATCTGCTGTTTTGTTCTCTTATATTTTTTAGTTTTCTTCCCAATCTAGAAAGCATAAATAAACATACAGGATATTTCAGAAACAATCTTTCTAGCTCAACAAAAAAGATTCATCAGCTTTAAGATCACGTGTGAAACACAGTGCTATATCTAATCACTTTTTCCTAGGGAAGTTAGACATCATTACAGAATACAAAATATGCCAATAATTTATGCATGCCAATAGTTCAAAATTCCACATGTGTGAAGTCAAGAAATTTGATTATATGAAATGAATCCAGTGGTCATGGGGGAAGAGTACATGATACCACAAGTGGAAGGCAACAGAGATGTGTAGGAGCTGTTCTTCATGACCTTTTTGTGGTACCATGCACTACCACAGCAAAAGAAGGAAGACATAATCGCTAGCCGCAGAACAAATATTTGACATATGTATTAAAGCAACTGAGGGCATAATTACTGCAACTACTTATACTAGAACTACATTAAATAGAGAGATTAGAAATTAGATGTAGTAGATTAGATGCAGAGATTAGATACAGTAACTAGAAAGATGAAGCATTAGATATATTTTATTGCTTATTGGGGGAGAGGGAACTTTTACTAGAATGCAAGAGATTTAATTCAATTTTGGCTACATTCCAGAATATTTCAACTTGTAGCATGTATGTCTTCTTCTTCCTCCACAGAGAAAAAAAAAAACAAAACACCAATAGGAAGCCAAGTGTTAAGTGGAGTAGAAATTCTAAACTTCTAAAAAATTACCTAGTAAATAACAGACATGAAGCATTAGAGGAAAAAAAAAGTGGAAAAGTGAAAGGATAAGTGCTCATTATGGATTGGTTTGCAGTTCATTATGTATTATTAGAGAGTCAATAGAGAACTCCCCTGCTATTACTAACACAAACACAAACATCACTTATGATGACAGGCTGAACAACAACTGCTGCAACAAGAGGATCCATTACCATCAAACTGAAAAGGGACAGGACCAGAATTGACTAAAATACTTCAGTGGTCAAGATATACATATTTGATTTTGGTATTCTTAGGTACAGGTTTATAGAAACCATCCTTACAATTCATATAGTCCATCAGAATATAAGCATATATGCAAAATTAGAGCAATAAGTCAATTAATGGGCAGTGTGAGAAAGCTGCCAATGACTCCTGTGATAGCTCAGCAATATCATGCTTGTGGCTCTTGTTTGGTTAAATAATAGTATTTCTTAGAGCCTATGCTCTCAACAATGTAATGTTTAGTATTTCAGCTTTCAAAGACAAAGTAGACAATATATTTAATTCACAGAGCAGTTAGGCTGAAATTATATAGTGGTCTTCTCTGCTAGGCATAAATCTCTTGCATTTATCCAGCGTATTTCAAATGCAGTCATCCAAATGAAGGAGAACTGTCTTGGGGACTTCGGTTTACTGCTGAGAGGTCCTGGGCACTCTCACTTCCAGGGGAGGTCGACAGAAACTGCATGAGGCTCTCTGCATTTGAGTGAGCTGCCAGTTAAACCCAGTCTTTGTTTCAGCCATTCTCAACCTTTGATGATGATAGCTTTCTGGGAGGAGATATCAGAGAGCATGAGCTCATCATGCAGTCATTTCAAGGTATGGAGATAGTCACTATTTTCATGTAACTTGCTTAAATAGTTGCAGCTGAGTGTGGAACACGGACGCACAAATGAGTACAGGATGGCTATAAAATGATTTTCTGCTTCCAGACCTGGTTCTGCAAACCATCCCCAGCATCTTCCAGTCAGCATGAGTGGGGATTGTGGGAACTAGCCTGAAGGAGCGGGAGATTTTCTTCGCTGTCATAGATATCTAACTAAATGCTTCAAATTGGCTGCTAAAATAGATGGATGGCCTTCTTTGGTAGTGTTCTTGTTTAACATTTCTTGTGGATTATTGATATTTTCCCCTCTTAAACAAATACAGAAAGCAAATCTTCTGTTTCATGCAGGACGTGTATCTTGGGCATTTACTGGCACCCTCAAATCCTGGATTGGCTCAATTCCACACCAATATATACTCATTTTTCTTTCTTACACTTCAGGGCAGAGAACCAAGTCCAGCTCAGCTGCAGAGCTGGGTTTAACACTTCCTCTGCAGCAGCTGCACCTTCCTTTCTTTGAACTGCTATTAATACTTGTTATCACTTTCCCTAGCTTTTTGGCACCACCACCTGCCTCATGCTTTTCTTTCAGATGACAGAACTTTAACTGTACTTTTCCTGGTCACTGTAAATATTTTATTCAAGATGATGATTGCATATCTGTTCTCCCCAGAAAAGTACAGTGCCAAGTACGTGCTGACTTGAATTTTGCCACAGTGCTTTTATTGCCTTCTGATGATTTTCTTGTTGATAATTGCATTTGGCCTTTTCTTTGCTGAATTTCTCCAGAACATAAAATATTCTAATCAGTCATATTTAAGTTTTTTATTTTGTACTTTTGTACAATTTATTTCAGTTTAGAAGGGATTATTTTGCTGTCTGCTTTCCTTAAAATAGCTTTTATTTGTATGGTATGTATCTTACGTTTCAGTTGTTATCAAAAACCATGTTTTCTGTAAGGCTTGTTCAGTTTTTCCTGTGATCAGTACTTGAAATGTGATGCTAAACCCTGTACAACATGTGTTGTTTCTGTCCCAGGTTCAAACAAATGACGCCTTAGGCCATTTATGGTTTAGACCATAAATTCAGATGTCAGATGAACAGGTGGTAACGTGACACAAGCTGTTCTTGCTCATTGTATGAGCTTCCTCTGCTCAGCCTCCTGCTGCTTCATCTCTGTCACAACCCGGAATCGCTCCCCAACAACGGTTACTCTATTTCGGTGGTTTCAGTTTCTGTCTGTTGATAAATGAGAGCTGCTCAGCTCCTAAGCAATATTGGTCTGGGAAGCTTGGATTCTGAAAGCGTGTCTATCCTGGCACGCTAACTCAGGGCACTACATCACAACAACTGAAGCCTCCTCAGATAAAGGTGACACTCATCTGTCCAGCTTGAAGCCTGTGCAGAGGAGCCCAGATCCGTCTGCATGCAGCCTAGAGCTTTGCTTCCTTGAAGCACTATAGGTTGTGCTTCAAGAACCTACAAATACAAAAGAAGAAGAAAAGCTTTCCAGAAAAATGAAAGCAACAGACATGAAGCATGAGTAGAAAGGAATGTAATATTTGCAACTTTCCATAGGTGAAGGTGAGAGAGAAAATGAAAGGGATTAGAGGATGTGTATGGGGAAAGAGTATATGTGGCAAATACAGATATAGGAGAGAATGAGGAGCACTTTGAGGAGTATGCCAGGGATAAGACCTTAAGACCAAAAAGCCAAAACAGATATTTATAAAGATATTAAGTCCAAATTACACAGTTTCAATCACAAAACAGAAAAAAAAAATCTCTGGGTCCTAAAGGTGCCCTGGGCTGCTGAAATTTCAAGCCAGCTAGTCCAGACTTTTAGCAAAAGAAGTGGAAGATGGCACAGCAAAAACATGGCCTGCGGTGTCTGTTTTCTGATCATACTATATGTAAGGGAGGTATCATGTCTAGTTCTCAACAGAGAGATGATTTTAAAGGGCAATGATAGCTCTGCCTCATCCTGCTTGGAGCTCAAGATCCCTGAAAGCATGAGCTAAATAGTTTGAAGTATATTCCTAAATTCAGACTTAAAAATTTCTATTTAAACATGTTACTTCTCAATTGCTCTTTGCAGCCACAACTTGTGCTGTCTTGAAAAGAACAGCTCTAGATTCAAGATGGATCTTTGTCTTATCTTTCATTTTACCCAAAGCCGCTTTGCATGTGGGCTGACCTTTCACTTTTCCAGTCTTCTGCTACTGATATGCTCATAAATATTGTGATCATTAAGCAAGGTTATCCCTCACATTGCACAAAGGGAACATCTCTTTTGCAAGTTGATGTTGATTGTTTTCATGTCTTGATAGCATCATATTATATGACCCAAGTGCTGACCAGCAGATACTTCTCAGACCACAGGTTGCTGATTCTGGCAACCTTAAAACAGACTAAAACATACAAATGTGGGTTGCACAGATCCATTTTATTCTTAAATGCAGGTATTAAAAAATTTGCAAAGTTATTGGCCAATTGACTCAAAGTATAAGCATTAAAATAATTCATCCTGAACAATGTGTGGTTTTATTTTATGTTTAGTACAGTAGGCTTACCTGCATGAATTTGCTGTGCTTGTTTAATAACCTCTTTAAGATGAAAAATGATGCCAGTCCTGTGGTAATAGCATCCTTTGACGCTGAGAAAGCATTTCACTGGATTGAATGGCAGTTTCTCTTTACTATGATGGAAATTTAAAAATTTGTTTTAAATGTATTGCATCAGTTACCCTGTTCTGTGTGCAAAGATGCATACTAATGGCACAATACTATCTCCATTTCAACTTTTGAGGGAGACTAGTCAAAGCTCAATTCAGTGTTAGTTTTGCTAATTGAAACAAACCAATCTTTGCAAGACAGTGGAGACTGGATGGAGACTCTAAAATAGAAGCCATTAGAGCTGAGAGATTGTATTTGTGGAACTGCCCTTAAAACATTGTGACTTTGTTTCATTTATTAGTAACTCTTCAAGGACTCTGAAACAGAGTCTTCAGGGAGATGTAGATCTGAGATAACTTCTCGCCCATGGGATGGATTAGGATTCAGTCAAAGATTTTGGAGCTGAAGTGATGGTAGCTGTGGAGATGTTGTGAGCCTCTTGCCACTTGCTATCACCAAAAGCTCACAAGGCTGAGGACCTTCACAGTGGCCTGCATGAGGTATGGTGGGACTTCAGATCAATAGCGTGAGAGAATATCACACTGGTGCTCCCCACTTCACTCTGGTCCTTACTAAAAATCTTTCCCATCCCTGCTTTTTGTTGCTGTTTTCTGCTTAACCTGATTTGATCGGTGCTTCTTGCTCCTTCCAGTGCCAGATCACTTAGAGCTGTAACCTCCACACCAATACAAATTTTATGATCTGGGAAACTGGAATTAGTCCCTATGGCAACAGAGGACTCAGCGAAATTTTGAGAGGTACCTGATGAAACTAAACAAACAGATTGTTGTGCTGTTTATCACATGCTTCTGCAATTAAGTGTAATCAGATCATTTCAGCACTATGAAGACTGGAGATATTACTTGCATGGCAAGGAGAAGCACTCTTTGGATGTCCATCACACACACTGTAGTACACAATCCATACAGTAGGACAAGGAGAGACACAAAGAGTGACTGGACTTTTAATTTCCCCTGAAAGTTATCAATATGGAACAGCCATTAGTTCTGGGCAAACCTTGCCTTTCCATGACATGGTAAACTGAGGTATCCACAGGGGGAGAAACAAGTTAAAGTAATTTAAAAAATACACTTATTCTCCATTCTCACATCAGAAGGGATCTTGCAAATGAAGGAACCATTAGCAAATTCATTACTTCCACTCTCAAGTTAATTTTATTTATGGCCTTGTAACAGGTTCTAAATATATGTTGGTGCAATTTAAATTCCCGTTATTTCCAACATTTAGGAATCAAGTCCTTTAGTTAGAAAAATTGAGTTTTCACTAAGTGCAGAGAAGCTAAACACAAAAACACTAAATAAAGTTTAACAAGGGTGAACTAAAAGGCAAAATGAACTCACTCTGATGAGCTAATGTAGTTCTCTTATGTAATGCTGGTTTCCTACAATAATTAATTTTAAACACTAAACCAATATGTCTGTTTTTTGATAATTATAAAAATACATTCATCCATGTCCTCAGAAATTATTAATATTTGTCATAAGGAATATCCTGTAGACATAAAGAATCAAGGGAGATCATAGAGTTTTCAGTAAATTCTTCTAATTTTACTAAAACAATAACGAGTTGTAAATACTCATGACTCCAACACTAAACCAAAGAGAAAATAGGTCTAAAGCGCCTTTCCCTTCATCTTCCTCACTATTCTCAGTCAGAACTCACGCTGAACCTCAAAAAAGAATCAAAGAATTTCAGGACTGCGTGTGTGATACTGCCAAGTACCCCGTGTTCTCACTTCATTACTCTTCCACTCCTGGAAGGCAGGAGTATTTAGTGTTACGAAGAGATGATGCTGTAATGATGTTATAAAAAGATTATGAAAGCCCCTGTAGTTTTGTTCCGTTCCAGGGATAACTTTAGTGATAAGAAAAGTGATGATACTTTTGAGTTACTTCTCTGACATTTCAGCAACACTGATTATCAGTAGTTCAGTTCATGGATATTTTTAAGCCTCTCAGCATATTTGGACATAAAGCTTCATGCTCATAGGAACTCAAACCGATCATCAGTAGCAATAAGAAACTTCCTTTAAGTCAGCGAGAGTCACTGAGGAAGTTGCTTGCATAGAAGTGGCTGGATCAGATGCATGTGATCTATTTATATATTGGCTTACTGGTTGCAATAAAGAAAGAACCTGAGAAGCAGAAACTGCGACCAAATATGAAATAAAACATTTTCCAGTTCCAGAAAGTTAGGTTCCAAGTAACTTGCCTCTTTGCACAGAGAAAAAAATTTACATATCTCAATATTTTCTGAACTGATATTCATCAGGAACATGCTTTCCTTGCAAATACACCACAATCCAGAGCCTGGAAGCAGTAGCAATTTAATGGAAAATCTTATTATAATCACAATTTTATATACATACTAATATATATATACACACACACACACACACGCACATATACATGAAAATTTTGCTAGGTTGACAAGTCTTCAACTTCGGATACTTTTTTGGAGTGAAGAAGCATAAGCATACTGACAGTAGCATTAAGGATTACAAAAACAGTGCTCAATAAAATGCATTGCAATATTCCACAATTATAGACAATGTATTGGAGAAACTGGTGGGCAACCAGTGTCATCTCCACAGGTTTCAGAAAGAAAGCTGAACCTTGGTGGGGTGTCAGGAAATCTTTGCAACCTTTTCACAGCTAGTTCCTATAACAAACTGGAGAAATTCAGTTTTCAGAAAGCTATCTTGAAATTTTCTTTTGCCATTTTGCTGAAGCAGAGAAGCTCAGCTCTGTTTGTGATGCGGATTGTGATAGCACACAGGAACAGATGAGACAGAGCTAGATAAAAGATAAGTCTATTCCTTGCCCTAGCACTGCTCAATAACTAGAAGAGGCAGGGGCAGGGGTAGCAGTGTCAGTACAGGCAGGTGAACTCTGTTTTCCTGCCCAGAATGATGAGGCAGCAACCTTAGATCCTACAATAAGAATTAAGGAATTATTGCTGCTTCACCTACCAAAGCAAGCCCTAAATCCAGAAAGTGAGCTCACCTGCTAAATATAGCTGTAGACTGAGGAAAGTAAGTATTAGATGTATTTTAACTAATCTAAAAGTATCAGAAGTATACAAGACAACTGTCTTGATGTAAGACGCATGGAACGGGTAATAATGTTTCAAGGATGAATTAGTTTAAGATCTGGAAGTGAAGTATTTTAACTGGTTTCGCTCTCTTCTGCTTTTATCTGATATTTCTGATTTTGTTCACCTTGCTGACTGATGAAGAGGAGAAGTAAAGAGACTTAGACTGTGCAATTGTAGGGTGCTCTCTTTATGTCAGCGGTCTATTTGCGATGAATTGCCTATTCATGCTGCTGATGGGTAACGCTGAGAAGCAGCTGAGCTGGGAGAGCATGTAGGGTATTCTATAGCCTTTGCTATACTTTTCATTGTTTTGCAGGAACTTTCAGAGAGACTGCTCTGGATAACATCAAAATACATTAGAAACTGAAGCCAAAGGTTGTTGCTGAAGGAGAGCAAAACGGTCTAATTAACAGCTATTGCATCAAACTCACACAGCAGTTACCATAATGACACTGATGATATTGATGGCATTGAGGAAGGTGTTTAGTTCAGAGCGGAAATGAACAGAAGATTCATCTATCAACTGCCTATTGCTGCACACAGTGGGAGGCCTCAAAGTTTCTTTGTTCTGTTTTCTGTCATTCAGCTGGTTGGCTTTGGTAGTGCAGCTGCAAGTGATTAATACATCTATTTGCACAAGATGGAGCATGCTCATTTCAGTGGAGCTCCATGACTGACACTTGGCCATATACGTAGAATAAGCATTTAATTGTTTTAATTCCTACTTTTTTTTTTTTTTCCCCCTCAGCAATAGCTGCATATAGGTGGGTAGGTAGCTAAGGGAGTCTCCCGACTTCCTTACACTTTTTATAAAATATTCTTCTCTCTTCTCTAGTTTGTGAAAGCTACTGGCAACTGGGAATGCTGCATCCTGAGACAAGATTTCATTCTCATCAGCGTTTGGTTTATGTTCGGACTCCTCTTGATATCTACATTCTTTCATTCTCTTTACTGAAGTATTTTTTTGGCTTGTGTCATTGTTCAGAAATAAGCACACCACAAGGTCTTGCAATTACCAACCTGATTTATGTACATGAACAAGGTCTCTACCAAATGTGAGGCTCAGCTCCCATCCACTCTGATATTAGTGCCAACTGTCTCACCAACACTACTTATTAATATGAAATGTCAAATTCCAGAACTGAAACAGTCACTGAAACAGAAGTCCCACAGTTAATAATGGCTATCAAGGAAATCTAAAGCCTGGCATATACCTAGATACCCTGTAACTGATGCACTTTGATTCTGAAATGGTCACAGCATGCACGTAAGATCAAGAGGGTCCTCTGATCAAAAGAAGCCAGAGCTACGTATACTGGACAAAGTTTTTTTTTTCCAGTCCCACTGAATTTGATGGTAAAATTATTCCTGCCTTCAGCAGAAAAAAGAAAAAAAAAAAAAAAAAGAATTTTCTTGCCTCCTTCCAGAATAAACTCAATAAACTTATCTGCCATGGAGACTTCATGGCTGCAAATGCAGTCTCAGGTGGGAAAGAGTTACATCCAAACGTCCTGGAAGGTAACTGGGATAGGCAGCTTTAAAATACACCGGTAGACACAGGTTTGCAAGTAAACAAACACTGTGCCAGGCATCCATCTGGTACTGGCCAGGCTCTCAGAGAGGCAGCTGATATTACTAAGCCTATCTCAATAGGTCCTGCAGCACAAAAGAACTGTAGCACTTGTTTAGCTGGTCACATGCAGATCCTGCTAGCGAAATAGTAGTCCTCTGGTGGACATCTGGCCTTAACAGCTCTGAACTACTGAGTACAGAGAAATCTGAAAATAAAATGGGATCTACTCTAAACACCACTTCCATGGCTTCAGGAAAAGTCATTGTGATAGAGCTGAGCCGTTGATACATTAAGTCAGGAACTGGCTAACTTCTGTCTCTCCCAGCAGCAGTAAGATGTTGGGTTGCTCAATTCCTAAAGCTTCCCAGACATACTCTTAACTGTTGGCCGAGGAGGAAAGACTTACTGCTTGTCTTCTTTATATATTAATTTACGCTCTGTACAGATCAACACTTCAGATCAGTAACTAATGTTCTTTGAGCTCTTTATTGATCCATCTTAACACTTGTTCATTTTCAAAGAGAAACTCCTTGGAGTTGAGAGCACAGAAGGAAGAAGGGAAATAGAGCAAGTATTGTAGAGACCTGGACATATTCCCACAGTTTACTATTAATTTACATGTTCAAAATAAGGAATGATTAAAGGTTTCAGTCATTCTAAGTCATGAATTCACACGTTACCTCAGACGCTTATTATGCAGCTTTCTTCTGTTGCACGTTGTACAAACTTCGCAATCTTTCAGTTCAAGGCCACTAGTAACACAGCTAATTGCACAATTTCTCCAGGCATGCAAGCCAGAGCTGTAAATTCAGCTTTCCCAAGGCTATGCTATCTCCTCACTTTTTTTCATGAACATTTTTCATGTTGCTAGGGTTTGCTCATACAATTGCATAGACAAGGAAAACAAATAGGATTGTTGCTGAGAACACAACAGAGCAGTAGGAACAGAGAAACTAGTAAGTCAGATCTCCGAATAGCCATGACTTCCATGGTCTTCTTGGTTGGCAATCTCTAGCTAGCTCCCTAGATCACTCAGTACATGAAAACCTCTACCTCAGATTCTCATCAAATGTTGGTCAATGTAATTCCATCAACTCTGGAACAGCTACCCAAGCTAACCTCAGAAGTGATTCTGTCCCTTGCTTTCCCCAGGATAGACAAGGCTTCTTTTTCAATGCTTTTGTAAGTACCAAGTGTCACAGTACGTAGCTTTATGCTGATATATTACTCTGTGGTCATTTGTTTCTGGTTTGTTTTCACGACTGTCTGCCAGACTTACAGTCTGCAAAAGGTCATCAGCTTTGTTGTTCCACTAGATTTGTAGGATTTCGGGTGAAATCAGACCTGAATCCAAGTACTTTTATTATCTCTGATCAGTAACTAATGAACAGTGCTAATACAGTTCATATAATAAGGGCATAATATACTCACATGCTGTGGCTAGCTAGTTTGTTGGGAAAGATAATTTAATAAGGGAACACTGGCAGGATTCAAGAGTTTTCCATTCATTTCTTCAGCTTAAGCAAACATTTATTTTGTGAGTGAGGACATATCATCTCATGTGCCCCACATAGATGAGGATAAATCTCATACTGACCATGAGACTCAGACACAGGTAATGAAAGCAACTTTCTAAATAGGCAATGTGAGACCTTTAAAGAAAGTTCTTCCTTAAGAACTGTGCAGAAAAGGTATAGAAATCTGGCCTTCTGTCCTGACATACATCTGAAGGAACCTTCAAACTCTCCAAAGCTTCTGCTTGTGTGGGACTCTGCAGCAGAGATATATTCTCTCCTTCTTAACACCAAGCTTCATGATACTCGTTTTGTTCATTGGTTGCTAATTAATGGAAGATTGGTAACTTTCCTTTAAAACCCAGATCTGCTCTCATTTACAACCATGTATTAGTACTTTATGCAGTATGAACCTTCTATTATGTTTTTTATTCAAGCCACCTCAGGCTATTTTACTTTCTACACGAACACCCCTGCTTTCCAGTTTTTTACCTGTCTATGAAACACAACATGCTTGTTTTCAGAATAAGCTTCATGGGTGATTTGCTGCATTCAACAATATTTTCTCCCTCCTCTGCTCTCACATGCGGGGCGGCTATTTGATCTGGCCAAAGTAAACACAGCAGAGCCAGGGCTGCCAGCTCGCAATCTGTGTTTCACTTGGCATTGCTGGAGCAAGTGGGGATGTGATGAGCACTATGTGTGTTACCTACACAGCAAGGGTCAAAAAAGTGGCCATTGGGGAACAAGGGCGAGAAAGAATGCCCAAAAGTTATACCAAAGTCAAATACTGTGGGAAAACAGAAAGAGGAGCAGGCAACAACCAAGAGGCCCCCACAGCCTCTTCTCCTTCCAGAGTTTATCTCCCTTCTCCTTTCTTCAGTCTTCCCAGGTGATCCTTATATTCTCACCTGTCTACCTTTACCACAACCTTCCCACGTGCTGCTTATATCTCACCAGGTGTTCCTTGTTAACCTCAAAGGGTTGGCCTCAGAAAATCCTTTTATCCATCAAGCAATCAGCATTATTATTTTCATCCCTGGCCCACGTTTCCTCCTATTCCTTATTCCTACAAAATACTTCCTAAAACTGCATCAGCTCTAATAAGAAATGGCAGCTCCTGGAACCACATATCTTTTTATACTACTGTCAAAGCTAAATGCACAGGAATGTATAGTCCATGATTGGCATGGGGAACAACCAAATCTGCTAGCATATTTGTGCTCCTTGCCAAATAACTTATAGTCACGTTAGGCAGCACAGACACTGACTCTGTCTTTGACATCTCTGATCATTAAACATTTGCACAACTAATAAGTGGTAAAGCACAATCACATTTTGCTTTATCACCATATGGCCAGGACAGCCAGATTGTAGATCCCTGAGGTAAAGATTCACTCTTCCTTTTTTTTTTTTTTTTTCCTTCCTCCTCCTTCTCTAATACTGATCTCAGATTTTAGAAAAATAATTTCATGTTCTCCTTCCTATCAAGCTAGTAGCATGCTCCTCTGCTACCAGTCATCAGCGATATTCTGTGCACTGGAGTGCATGACCTGTTTTAATGAGCTTTGGCAGAACATCAGATTCATTCCCCCTCCCCCCCGTCTAATTATAGTGTGCCATTTGTGCCATTCTGGTTTAGGATCTATCAGAAGATCTATTTGAAATACCTACTGCGAGGGATTTTTAAATAAGAAATAACAATGTGTTTAAAAATGACTGAAAAAGGGCATTCAGCTGCTGTATTTTTGTATCCTTTTTAAGCTATTTACCCAGTTGTTTTGAGATGTTTTTGAGGTCTTACAGCACTGCACAAAGAGCAAAGTTTCCTGCAATTAACATAGGCTGTAAATTAATTCTTAGCATTTCAATGTGTTTCACAAACTCTTGTAAAACATTTCAGCAACAAAACAATTTGGAAGGCTTCACCCTTGGTTCAAAGCCCTCATCCTGCAAGGACTAGTACACATATTTTACTCCCTGTGATTTAACAGACATGTTTACATCTAAAGGATGACAGATGTGCTTACAGTCAAGCCTGGTGCAAGTCTTCAGCAGACCAAGATCTAAAGTAACAGGCTGAAGCCACTTTTGGCCCCTAAATACTGATAAATCATTTAAAACAAAGCATTTGAAAATTAATTTTACTTTTACTCATCCAACCTTGGATTTCTCAGGACTCAGATCCTGGCAGAGATATATAAAGAGTTTTGTACACGACCTAGCCAAGGACATAAATTACTACAATGCAGCGTATGCTCTTCTGATGACTAAGGACAGAACACTGTCATCCTTGCCAAATTTTTCTGAACCAAACAGGAATTTTGCTAAAATCTGCATATGAGCTAACAGCATATTGCTCAAGTCGATTTTGAATTTTCTTGTTTTTTGGATTGAAATACATACTCCTCCATATTTATAAATAACTTTTGGGGATAAAAATTTTGTGTTTTGATTTTGTGAGCTGTCAGTCATTCTTCAGTAATTGTAGACTGTTATCCAGGACTAATTCAAAACATCATCCTTCCTGCTTATAGAACTGGCTCCTAAAGAAGTTTTCTAGGGTTATAAAGCCATCAGCTTAGACACTAATCAGATTTTACAATATTTATTATCTGCTAAGTAGGATTGATTTAGGGTCTACTAAAGAGAATTGATTTAGGGTCTACTCAAGAGATTTGGAAAATAAAGGTATCTTGAGAGCTATCTCACTTAGCACGGGAATGAGTCTTGTATTTTGCTCCTTTCTGTAGTAGGAAGGTTTAACTTTCTTGTAAATTACAGTCCCAACTCCACCTAGTGACTAAGCAATCAACTGCAGTTTTGTTTTTATTAGCCCCTTTCCGTGGCAATTCTGCAATCTGAACCCCATTCTGGGGCTCCTAGCAAGCCACTTGGAAGGAAACCCAGCTATGTGGGATGATGTCCATAGAAGCCAGTCACTGGGTAATCTGAGGAGTTCAAGACTGGTAGATCTGGCAAAGATGGTCAGAGATGGGCAGAAGGTGAGGGTGGATGGAAAAACTTCCCTCCTCAGTCTGCTTCTTTACCCAAATTCATGACTCAGCTAAATAAAGCTTTTCTTTTTCTGTCTGAGATCTCCTTCCATTATATTGAACAACTTCGGACTTGAAAATACTGAAATAAATAATAGGTCAAATGAACAGCTAAAGTAGGTGATGGCAAAAATGTTCCAGCAGCAAGACTGCGATAGGAAAAGGGAACTCCTTAAACCCAGTGATATGGAGGTATATAGGTTTGTAGCTTGTAAACAATGGTATTATGGTAAACACAAACATGTTCCAGGCCATGTGGTGAGAGGTGGGTAAAAAGCTCTATTAAATTCTTCTAAATTAGAAATAGAGAATCTCCATTCACTAGCATCTGCTCATGATCGCATCAGTGCCTGACAACTTGTACCCACGCATCTGACCGTTTCACCTTTCTTGCTGCCTCTTTTCGTGGATCCCTGGAGCAAGTAAAAATTTTACTCTTGAAACCACTCAGATATGAACTTCTATATCCACGGCCTCAACAAATTCCAGGTTTTATTACCTGGGACTGCTGTCTTTTCTCTGCTCTCTGCTCTCTTTCTGAAGAGTTTTTATATTAAAAGTGCTAAAAGAGTGATGTTACAAAACACAAGTTGGGAATGAGAGTCAGTTGGTTTTGTTAACTTTCACTTTTCAGTTTCATTATAATTATTGGTAGAAGCAAATGGCTGCTTATTGGCAGCACAGAAGTTGGACCACAATGGCCACATCCAATTAGACACTATTGTTATAGCTAAATGGTAGTTAATTTAATTCCATCTTCATGTATTTTAATAGCAGTAACCAGTAATAAAAAGTAACATGAGACATATTGGATAGGTCATTGCTCTGCGGCCATTGATTAGGTCTCCTATAGACCTGGGATCTGTCACAAAACTTTATGACTTTAAGCATGACATTTACCCGGCAATCAGTTTCCTATTTAGGAAGTAATACAGTGGCCTCATAGGAATAGCCCATGAATAGACAAATATAATGGCTCTGAACTATTGCACTACTGGTGAGAACTGGCTACAAAAGAATTCAGGTAAAATTCACAACGATGTTATTAACCATGTACATAAATGCTTCAGCTGGCCAAACACTTCAGCCTGACTCCACCTAATTTCTGTCCACTCAAGAAACAGAGTGGGGAAAATGTACATTCACCATTTTCCTGTTTGGTAGTGAGCTGAGGACTATTTCTTTGTGTTGCTTTAACTTGAATCCTATTACCTATGTCAACAAAATAGTGACAGCTAAAATGAGCTGCAGGGTGTTTTGGAATATATCTCTCCTGACCTTCTCTTTATGCAGTTAATATTTCCTGAGGCTTGGTTATAGTTCCTGAATATATATAGAAGTCCTATATATAGGGCCTGAGTATAGTTCCTTTATATTTGCAAGGTGACAAATAATTAAAAGCTGACTTGATTGAATGTAATGCTGATAATTAAATTACACAAAAGTTATTTCATGAATCATAAAAGTAAAGATTTCAGAAAAAGCATGTTCGCCATAGATCTAACTTTCATTGCTGCAAATTTTCATCCTACTAAGAGATTTTAAGTTATAGGTATACTCCCTGGTAGTGCCCATTAGTCCCTTGGTGTATGCTAAGGAACGGTCTCTCACAACAGTAGGTGTTGGAGTTCAAGGACACTTTTTGGCACAAAAATGGAAGAAGCCTTTGAAGTCTTGAAAGGCAGCAGAATATCATATCATTCTGCTGAGAAAGAAAAGCAAAAGCGAAGCAGATAGTGTGATAGAAGCAGAAGCTTCCCAATACCTCCTCAAAGTCTGGATGGAAGAGAGAATATTGTGGAAATGGAAAGAATTAAATATAGATGTGCATGGCTGGACAAAGAGGAGGACACGGCCAACCAGAAGTGCATTGAAATAACTTCAGTCAAGGAGGTAGGTAACAGGCAATAGAAGAATATTTACAAAGATACCAAGAAGAAAAGATACGCTAATGAGAAATTAGTCCAGATGACAAAAAGATTAACTTACTAGTAATTCAAAAATATGACTGAGGATGACTTCCCCCCCACACCCTGCATGTGTGAATGTGAGAAGAAAATAAAAAAGTGGCATGGACAGTTAAGTAGCAAAGAAAGCAATCATCTGTTAATGGTTGGCTCAGCAGTCCAAAGCCTTTACCATGACCTTCCCTAGGGCACATTCATCTGCAGGCAGGCAGATTTTCCCCAAAACTCCGTCTTTGCTTTAGGGAGAGTTTGTTGAGCCCCTGAAGTGTCAATGAACCAATGTTAGCAATGAAAATTGATTTTTGTTGAGGTTTTTATAACAACCTCCACTGATAGTTGCAAGATTGGTCCTGAGCCTGGCTGGGCATAAAAGGAGGAGTTTGTATCCAATCAGACATATCTGGCAGTTTTTATTGATTTAATTCTGAAAGGCTGAAACAGAGCACTCTCTGAATAGAGAAATATGTATCTGTGGAGCTGGAACCAACCTTAGGAAGTGCTATTCTTGCCTAATTTCCTTTTCTTAAAATCCACTGGGAAAAGACTGAACAACTTCGGCAGGTAACTGCGTGCTCAGATCCTTACACTTGTCCTTACAAATCAGAAGGTTTTTCCTAACATCAGAAAATCCTTATGTATTTCAAACACTTCTGTTTCTTCCCTTTTATTTTAAGGAGGTACAGGGAAAAGACCCTTATCACTGTCCCCTTCATTACATTTTTTTTTCCACAGATAATGACTATGACATTCAGCCACCTTCTATAGATTTAACAAACAATTCTGTCAAGCTTTCAGTTTAAATCTCATATTTTTCTTGCTGGTATTCTCCTGATTTTGTTAGAGTTGTCCAAATGTTTAAGTGTGAGGCTGCAAATTGAGTACAGTGGTCTTGGAGAGCCTCAGCAGTACTAAAAATCACGGCATAATGGGATCACAGTACTCTTCCACACTTCTGAATGGTGTGCATATACTTTTTTTTTTTTTTTTTCCTCAAATACAGCATCACATATGTGTGGTGACTCCTGTTCAGTTTATTGCAAGATGATTATCTGCGGTGACTTTGCATAGCTAATCACTGCACATTGTGTTGGTGCTTCCGTCTAGAGATCTATCTCTTCTGGATGTCGCCACCTTACTGATTTCAGAATGTTTTTCCAATTTATCATCATCATTTTCAAGTCTAATCTCCCCTTCCAGATGACTTGCAGTCCCTCCAACCTTTTGGCCTCATTGACTTTTTTTTTTATCCTCTATTTTACTGTATCAATCAATAGTGGAAATGCTTATACTACCAAACATAGAAAAGATCCTTACAGGACTCCATTTATTATGTCTTCAGGGTCCGATATATCAATAGGCTTAAGCAAAACATCCCTCACAAAGTCTTATTAAAAAGATATTCAAATTACCTTGGATATGAACGCTGTCTTAGCAACAGAGCAGTAAACAAAAGATCACTATGAACAGGAGGATAGCATGCTTTATCTAGAATAGTAACAATTTAAAGGAAGTAGAAAATACCGTATATTTCATATATCAGCATACTAGACAATAAATTCAGCATTTTTGGATTCTAATAAAAGAAAGAAAAATCATACAAGAACTCTTAGACATTAGAAATAAGAGTAAACATATCAAGAATTAGATTTTTCTTTGAAAAATCAAAGTCATGCTTTGATATGCTTCGAAGCACCTGCTACTCACCAGAAAGGGCACACTGGGAATTCCAAAGAAAGAGCAAAGCATAGCAAGTGAAAACTGCTAGTAAAGAGCCAAAGCAGCCAAAACAGCAACTGTGACTACTATCACAGCCCAAGGAGATAGTAATCTTTCTCCTTATGATTTACTGAGACTGTACCAAGATTTCTATACATAGCTTTTGGCTCTGTAGTCCTAGGCAGATATCAGCGAACTAAATGAAACATAGGAAAAACAAAAACAAAAAAGAGCTGAAAGATCATGTGTAGATTAGAGAAGATGTTTTTGAAGAGATTTCAGTAAGTTAAGATTTGCTATGGAATGGCTGTAGGGAATATTATAACATCTATAATATTTGACAAAGAAGAAGTAAAATTGTTCTGAGTTACGCAAGGGAAGATGATAATGAGTTACAAAATGAAAGCAAGAAGCAGCAAATATAATCAGAATACTAAGAGAAACTTCTTAATTCCATGGCCAAAGCTATAATTACATTTTTTTTCTATGAGAATTAATGAAACCCCCTTAGTCAGCATTAGAAGAACTTACCTGGGAAATTCCACAGAAATCAGGAAATGCATAGCTCCTTAATGAACTTGCTGAGCATATGGCAGAGTTTTACCTAACCTTGATCTAACTTTCTCACTTAACCATACTATAAATTGGATTCCAGATTCAATTTGAAGTTCCTTTTCAGATTTTTTAAAATGAAGTTCTCTTAGCAAACCTTTCCAGGAGTCAATGAAAAATGTTTGAGTTAGGCAAAACTGCTATTAAAGATATCTGTAAAGTTTAATGGATTATCTTTCCTCACTACTGTTAAACGACAGACATCACTTTTACTTCTACTCTCATTTAAGCTGGTGCCCAGCAAGAGAAGAAGTTACCAGGAGAAAATGGTAATGTCTGGATCACCTGAATAACAAAATTAGCCTGGATGTATTTAAAGTACTGAAAATCATAAAACAGATCAGGATGCTTTAGGTAAATCACTCACACCTGCATTCATAGTGATGATCCTGCTGTTAGACTAAGAAATAATCTGATTTTTTTTTTTAAGGAGACTCTATTTTCAAAATATCTTATATATGTGAATCTATAATCTATACTTCTCTTAATGAGCATCCTTTATTACTGGAACTAAAATCTGCAGAAATTTCTACATATTGAATTATGCCATCGGTATGTGAAATATTTCACCAATGTGAGCCAAAGCTATGAGTGGTATTTCACTGGAACTAAAGCAAGGTTATATACCAAGTGAGCTCACCTGCTTCAACTTGAAATAAAGAACACCTTGCCAAATAAATAAGGAAAGGAATTTTAAAACTATGCATTCTTTCTCCTTCCTTTTTTCACATGTGATCCGGTGGTATGATCGAGATGGAAGCTACCTGGTGCACAGCCATGTATTTTGATTTCCATTACACCTTTAATTATTGCACTCATATGAGCCCAAAACCACGAGTGGTATTTCACTGGAAGTGAAGCAAGGTTATATACCAAATGAGCTCACCTGCTTCAACTTGAAATAAAGAACATCTTATCAAGTAAATGAGAAAAGGAATTTTAAAAATATGCATTATTTCCCCTGCTTCTCCTCATATGTGATACCGCATTATGATTGAGACGGAAGCTAGCTGGTGCACAACCATGTATTTTGATTTCCATTATGCCTTTAATTATTGCACCCCGAGTGTGTCAGGTGCTTTATAAACAAACAAGGAGACAAGCCCTGAGGAACCGACAATCTAAATAAGTTGTAAGTGTGAACATGATCCCTAGCGAAGCAGCCCAAGGTGCTAAGTATAAAGATGGGATGCAGATGATATACCACAGCAGAGCCCACTTTCTGCCACAGTGATTTTCAGGAGGCAAAGAATGAACTATACATGTTCATGTGAATATTTGGTATCACTGTTACTTTAGACTTGAAAACAATGGTGCAGCTTCTACTCAGAGCCACTCTTACTAAGATTGCAAAGTTTATGAATATTCCTTTCCGTCAAGATTTGGCCTTTTGTAAAAGAAACAATCACTTAATTAATAGAGGGAGCACTAAATGGGGGCTCAAGGAATATATATACATATATAAAACAAGAATGTATATAAACAAAATTTATGACCTTTTTAACCAATGCTGCTGATTTTTTTTTCTTTGAAAAAATATTACTTCCCTTTACTTCCAGTGTTTTGGTCACAACATGTTGTTCCCAAAATACTCCTGCAAGAACATATTTTTAAGTCTAAGTCAGAATATCAAAACTTATAAATACTTTACTTACTCCAGTCCATATATTTTTGCTCATTTTTTTAATGACTTGTTTTTTTTTAATGACCAGCTGCAACCATGGTTCTCTAGGAGCTCACACACCTCGTTGATGGACATCTTCCTATAAGCCTATACATAGTACATTTCTGTTCTGGTACTTCAACAATCACTGCTGATACAGAATAGAAGTAGAAACCAAGCAGACAAATTGAGGAAACACTGTGCTTTGGCAGATAGATCTGCATTATCTTATACATTATTATTAATATTCATATAGTGCCCTCAGGTAGTCACAAAATATATCAAGAAAAAATTTAAAAGGTGTAACTTATCAAAGTCTTTTAATCTCTTTAAGAGATTTCATTGAGTTATATTAAACTGGCAATGTCAAAAGCCAGAGACTGCTACCTCTCTCTGACAGTTATCAAAATCAGATGAAAGAAAGCTGTGCTACAGTCGTTAAGCTGGAAGCTTGGCCAGGGTTTCTACCATACTTGCTGATGAAACAAAAGCTATAGCTTGTAGAGAACAAATGAATATTTCCATGTGTTATGCCAATAATAGCTTTCCCTGCAGAGAACTGTCTCTTGCTTCTGGCTGGCAGCAAAGCTTGCTACCTAAAATCTGACAAATGGACTGTGTTCAAAGTTGACTAATTGGAATCTCACTAGTGCGGACGTGACTTTTGTTATTTAAAGCTATGACAGTTCATCTGTTCCCAATGGTAACTTAAATAGAAAGCAAAAACCATTCTTCTGTCATGCACATGCTATATATTCACTAGTGTTGCTGTCACAATTATCAGTATCTTCCAAACAGAATTACTGCGAGACGAGAGAGTTTCTATGCCTTTTTGTCAGCCGATTCAAAAAAGTCTCTCAAATATGAAAATAGGATAATGTATTAATACAGATTCTACAATAAGCTTCTTGAAGCTTTAAAAGAAGCTAAAATTTAATCTAAGTTTGGAATTTACAGGATTGTAAAATTATTGGAATTACGCAATAATGTCAATTTATTTGGACAGTTAAATATCATCAGGTAAAATTATAGACAGTAAGATCTGGAGGACCCACACTTAATCACTCAATTTAATACTATCTTCTTCTCTAAAATATGTGATAAATATTGTCAATAAATGATGAAACCAATAACTGAATTTTTTACACTATTATGCACTAGGTCAAATGTTCACTCCTCTGTCTGCTTTTAAATGGGAACACAGAATGTGCAAATTATCAGATAGACTTGGTGCACACTCATCTGGGTTATGTCAGAAGAGCATGACAAAGAATCCAGATCAACATTCAGGAAAAGCATATTCCTAGCTTTGCAGCCCAAGAAAAACGCTGAAAAGAATCTGCAAGCTTGATCCCATTCTCACTATTATTTCAATTAAGGAGTAGCAAATAGTTTAAATAGGCAGATTAGCAACGTCTTAAACTCATGGCTCCCTTCACATACATACAAAGTTTGTTATTTCATTACACCAGATATTAAAGCAAGAAGTAAAGACTGGTCTATTCTAATCATGCAGACAACATTTTGCCTTCAGATAGTCTGGCTAGTGGTGAATCATGGATCATCATAAAATAACGGATGTGTGTGTTTTCAGGATCACAGTCTTTCTCTTGGTTAACTCCATTAAAACCAATGGAGATAAAGCAACTTAAATGAAAATGTAACCTGATATTTACTTTTAGCTTACATGGGTTTCTTCAGCAAATCTAAGGCGCCAACAGGATCTATTAAAATTCAAGTGTTCAAAAAATGGAAAAAAACACAACCATTTATCTAAATTTTACAACCATTTTTAAGTGTTCGACAAATTAATTACAGCAGACTTCCCAAATATTTGGAAGAAAATCTGGTATAAAGCTGCCAAGAAACTCTTTACTGTGTATTCAAATAGAGCCTCCATTCAGAGACCTTACAAATCTTTTCCATAAATACATTTTCATCCAGTGCTGCAGCAAATCATTACTGAAAGCATTAACAATTCCAGTAACCACTTACATATGCGAGTTCTTTTTCAGATGAGTCATCACTATCACTATATCTCAAAAATGAAAGAGAGAATAAAAAGATTGAGTTGATTTGTAATTCATAAGTCTGTCTGAAATAACTTTGTAAAAACAGAGACTGTGAAACAGTCAAATCATCTATCATCTCAAACAGAAACTTCACCTCCTTCTAGAAAGCTAAGTAAAATAAAAATAAATATTTTGTATTTTAAAAAACTATCTTCGTAAGCAGCAGGTTGAGTAAGATAGCCCTATTTTACTTAGTCTTTGCTAGGCAGTAATTTCCATTATACCTTCAGCCACCTTTTACTGCAGGCTAGTTAAAAACAAATCAATCTAGGGATTTGACAACAAGAGTACAACAGTATTTGCTCCATTTTCTTTAAGGTAGCTTTCAGTAGTCTGAAAACACGATCCAGTACATGGCTAGACAGGTATCTTTTATTCTTATCTCCTTACTTATAGAGCATAGTTTGCTCTAGTTCTTGTCTTGCACAGCCAGAGAAAAATAGAGCTAAAAACTTGATTCACTCTAGAATAGTCCAAATTGTCAGCCTCTCTCAAGAAATCAAAACACTGTTGATATTCTCTGAGATTAGTAAGCTTTCCATTTAATCAGGAAGTGGCTATAAATGCTCCAAAATTGACAGTACTTTCCTATCCTGTGTGAAGTTACCTATTTTATTTTTTTAACCTCTCAAAAGAACCAGCTGTAAGCTGAATTCAGCAGTGTTAAAAGGGCTGCACTCCCATAACCTCCTCCGAGGTGTCTGCACAGATCTGCCAGAGCTCTGTAGGATTTTGCTAACACCTATAAGAAGTGGAGGTGGTTTATGAGATTGGAGGATTATTCTGCGGGATAATCTGAAAAGCATGGCCGGACTTCTACAGTCGTTTTTAGCGTATGGATTAAAAAGACTCAGTGCCTTGAACAACTAATGCTCTAGTGCACAGCTCATGGAGTCAAACGTCACTGAAAGAATGGGAGCACTTCACCAATGTGAAGGTAAAGTGGCATGCAAGGTGAGTGTCAAAGGGCTGGGTCTTGAGGGGTCAAGCCCTGCATAAGGATTTAAAATATCAGGACCCATAAAATGCACTAGAAAAATGTTTAAGGTAGACTTCATTCTGGACCCACTTTGTGAAAGACTTTTGCCTATAGAAAAGTCTTCTTCTTGACTCTTCTATAGAGGCAAAGAATTCATATTTTCCTGAGAAGATAAATCACTAGTGAATATTAAAACATAGAGATGAGTCTCCATCCACAGCGAGAAATGCAGAGACACACAGTAGTGAGAATGCTTCTAGGACACTAGTGGGTTCCCAACAGTATTTATAAGTCTCTAAGAGCCAAAGAACCCCCCAAAATCTGCCCTTAAGCATGCAACTGGACAGTGTCAGTATCCATATGCATGTAGGCATTATGTTTGTTGAACAGTTAAGTTGTAATTTTACTTGTTAATACAATTCAATTATACATTTATGGAATTAATAGAAGCTTTCCATTTTCTATTCTGCGTGAAGACTATGAACTACGTTCAAATCTTCTTTACTAATGGAGAGAGCAAAGACAGAAGAAATGTAGATTACCTTTGAGTTTCCTAATTATGCCTCTTGTTCCCATTTTATTCACTGCAAATGAGACAAACTTTGTGTCTTCTAAGTTGTCAGTTGGAAAAAATCCTCTTGTGATTTGTGAGCTGGATAACTTTGATATGGTATTGTTGGAGTATAATATAGAACCCCGTAGCAGATCTGCTCTTGTTTGTGCTGAAGTCATCCCAAAGTCATTATTACAGTGCCTTTTCTAACTATATTTGTGCTTTCACTCCTGCTGTTGTATCCTTTTCTTTTCTTTTCTTCCAACAGTGCACCATCATAAGAGCTTGAGCTTGAAATAATAACTTTTTAGATGGTTTATGACACAGCCTTAACCTTCTTTAATAGCAGTTTTATGTATTCAATATTATGCTGCTCTAGGTGGCTTGCACTCTTTCAGAAGCACTGGTCACTAAATAAAATAAAGTTCTTATTTATTGCCATGTGCCATCTAAAAGCAATCACTCAAAACAAGAATTATAAGATCTTCTATAAATGAAAATGTTTTTGTGATGGAAGGTGGCATGGCCAATCTGTTATCATGAAGTACAGAGAAGAAAGGCTCTTGTTCTTGACTGTTTGGTGAATGCACTTAATTTCTTTTTGCCATTTTCATTACGGCAAACTATTTGATCCAGCAGAGAGATGTCTTCTCAAGGCTGGGATCATATTGTTTTCTTAGTATAATTCCATCATGGTCAACAATAGATACAAACCAAAAGGTGAAAAAATGAGGCAGAAAGGTTCAGCAATATAGGAAGGCATGTTTTCAGGTCAGTAATCAATGTCTATTTAAAATAAAATAGGAATATACAAAATGAGATGCTTTTATTTCATTTTATTAAGGTAAAGTGAAGTTTTATTACTAGTGTTATGATCAATTGAAGAAAAATAGGGATAGTGAGAGCAATATGCTGGAGAATAAAAGCAAGCAACTAAAAATCTGTTACATTAACCTAACAGTTCTTGACATTCTGCAAAGTCATTGAGATGTGATTCTTTATCCAAAGCTAAAAAGTTTCTGTAATAGTATTAGTTTAATAAAAGAGCAAAATGTAGGTCCTGTACTTTGTGCACATTTCTATTGCAGAAAACACATAGTGGGATTTTCTTTGGGACAGTATAAAGGAATGAAAAAGATGCTAGATTTCTGATCAAAATTATATAAAATAAATAGCATAAAATTACCTTTCAGTATAATAATAAAACACTGTATTTTCTACTACCTCACCACATCACTTGGTGACATTTTAACTGAGTATATGTGTTGTACCCTTTTTTAATGGATTTGTTTTTGTTTGTGAAACTCTTAATGTAATGAAAAACTGGTTGTTTCTTGTTTTTTTATAAGTTAGTAGAGACTATTTTATAGTATAAACAAGTATATGGAGGAGAATCAGTCCTACAGTTATACTTATGTGGCCAAATGTTCACAGAGAACATCGACAAGAGTTAAACTTTTTACAGCTAGACACCTTTCTAGGCTTTCAGCCAAATGTAAGCACTATCCTGGGGAAGATATTTGGAGGAAAGAAGTGTCAAATCTTGACTTTTAAGTAGAGTCACTATGGCTGCATCCAACATTCTTGATCAGGAACAATGTTCTCAGCTTGTTTTCTCTCCTGCTTTGCTGCAGCTTTTGATTTCAGTCTCTTCCCCTGTCACTTTTGAGGACTGTCTGACTTTCTGGAATGGATTCAACTTCCAAAAAAGTCCAAAGAGACTGATCGGATGACTGCTGTGGTGCTTGCAAAATTAATGAACACAACTATGAAGGCCTTGTGTTCCAAGTTATTTACTCTGTATTCATTATATGCAACCATATGCTCATGGAGGAAAAAGGTTTCCTTCTTTTCTGATCTGTCTTTGGTCAATAGCATGTAACTTAGAATAATTTCATTGCCTTTATTTAGTCATTTCCTAAGCATCTGGAGTCGAAACAGAGTTAAGGCATTGCCCTAGTTGGAGTTGTTAAGTATGCTCTGGTGAGGTAGCTACTATTTTCAGAAGTCTCTCCAGACAGTCAGAATACGTATTGGAACTCCTTGTTGATGTTGATGACCTTTCAGGAACGCTTGTGATTTAATCAGACTTTTCCAGTAACCTTCCCTGGAAGATGTCCATTCATCCAGTTTACAGAAAATTTACTTATTAAATACAGCCACATAACTGACAGATTTTGTAAAATATTTCTAAACCCATCATTTGTTGTTCCAACAGCACAAGGAATGTATGCTAAACATTATTGTTGAATACATTTCACTATTGTATCTTCTTTATCATTGGTAATGCATGAGCTTTCTCTGACCATACAGATTTTTCAGCCTCACTTGCTTAGAGGCCTCGACTAGTGTTGCCAGCTTCATTGGCACCTAGTATGGCACTTCTATCCTTCAACTCTTTCCTGGATCTTCTTTTTAGAAGGGTTTTCAAATTAGTATCTTATATTAATTTTGTATTCAGCAGACTTCCATTTCTCCAAAGTCAAAATGCTGCTGTGCAATCTATTAGGCTGTTTTCTCTAGGTTTTGTCAGTTACTTGGTTTCCAATATCCTTCCTTAACTATCATTCACTGTCTATGTTTAGAGAAAAATATGCTAAAACTTATGTCAGCAAGTGGGTCTACTCATTCATTCTGGCAATAAAATCCAACAATTTTCTACCTTCACTTGTAGAATTCACTTTTGCTTTAGAAATTTGCCACATCTATTCTCAAAAACAACTCTCCCACAAGAGAATGTAACATCCGAATGCCATCAACACACTGGCATATCTGGTATAGCTATAATCTAGTACCAGAAATGGAAGGAATTAATTACCTAATACCCAGGAACTTAAAACTCAATTATGACAAGCTGATAAATCTCATATATGCAAACATGACGTGGTAACAACTTTCTAGTCTGATACTAGTGTAGATTCATGTTGCAGTCTAGAAGTAGAGAAGATAAAGATTTTTCTTTGCCTCCTTCTGTCAAAATGCTACCGACTTACAAAAAAAAAGTCTTTTTTCTCTATGTGAACTGTTTTCTTATCATTTCTATCTTTAGTAGCTATTCTATTATATGGGAAGGAATTTAGATCAGAAAAAAAGGGCTCTCTCAAAAATATTTAAATAATAATTCCCATTTTCTATATCAAATATCTTTATCACTACACCATATTATTTTTGTTATAATGTATGAAGTGGAAGATATGATGCACTGATTTTTTGAGTATGTGCTGCAATTCTAGGTTAATCACTGGAAAAATTTACAGCTTGAGAATGAGGTTAAAAATGAAAATGTGCTGTATAAAGATCTTAAATGGTATACATTTCAAATGAAGTTTTAATCAAACCCTCATGGAGGGGGGTGACATCTCCGTGACAAAAATGACATATTGCCCAACAGAGTTTTAAAGTGACATGAAGTTATAGTCCCCAGGTGATCAATGGCTGCATAATTTCACAAGTAGGGATATTGGGAATGGGGTGACAACTTTCCCAGGAAATTGATTGGGGTTGGCAACTGCTGGTAGCAGCAATTTCCAAAACATCTCCCCCATTCTTGTCAACAATATAAACTAAGAGCTAATATAAGTGTGTCAAAATCATTTTTCAGTATCATTATAAAAAGACTAAATGAGACCTGATAATACAAACTATTCAGTTTGTGAGTCTCTTACAAAAGAAAGAGATATACTAATGATTATATGGAGAATTATAATTATAAAGCGTTTTACTTATTTTTAATAAAGCTTATGTACTGGGTCCAAATATAACATTTTAAATCAACAAGCCCCTCTCACATAAGTAAACTCTGGCACACTGATTAATTTATCTGGAACTGGCAAGTAATGAGACAAGGGGCATTAAATTGATCATTTTATTACCATGACCATAGGTAACACCGGGAGCTAGGCTTCTTTTACAACAAGAAAAAGTCCAACAAATTTAACATGACAAAAGATAAATCAGAGTTCTTGAAAAGCCATTAAGCCATAAGTGTTAATTTCCTTAGTTAAATCTTTGCTTCATCACCTGGTTATATACGTATCATTTCATAAAAGTGAAAAAATGGTGCTTTAGAAATATTAAAGTCACAGCTTTATGTCTTCCTGAATAGGTCAGGTTTTTAAACTTTCAATAAAGGGTACCTAAATGCAGCTATCTTTGAAAAAGCTAAAAAAAGACAACACACAGTAGAGTACAGAGAATTCGTGAAAAATCGAGAATATAGACACGTCTCAAATAGATCTCATTGACTATTAGAAATGCTTTGAACAACAGCTGTAGCCACTGGGGTGCTGTAATGACATACCCTATTATAAAATGTAACACTAAGTAAATGTAGGAGTGGAATTTTAACAATTGGACGTTTAATGGCTGCAATTATGGCAAAAGAATAATGAATCTATTAGAAGAACTGGCAATTACTCTAAGGCTTATTGCAATACAGCTGTGAAAAAAGTCATACAGAAGCATACTTAAAAATGGTTATTAAAAGGGGATAATGCATTCTGTTTACCTTGACAGAAGCAATTTTTCTTGTGAAATGAAATGGAGCTTTTTGGCTATGAGACATGGGAGCTCAGATGTGATGGATCCTGCTACTTAAAGGTAATGTATTTTCAGATATGCTTTTCTAGGTATAAATGATGTCTACACTAAGACTATAATGGCTAGATTTATAATCCAACAAACAGACAGAAGAGGATGTTTAAGCGCAGACATAAATGAAAAATAAATAGCATGCAAAAATATAAGGTACCTTCTACGCAGTCTAAGTAGCTGCTCTTCATCAATGGAAATGTTAAATGTTAGTTGTCTCCTACCAAGACAGATTAGGTGCCAGATCCATCAGGCAGCCTACAAAATCCGCATGTCGGGATTCAAATATAATTTATTTGACTTAATTTTCAGTTGTACACATCCCAGTGAGAATATAAATGAATTAAAAGAAGTAAAATATGATACAGATGCAACAAGGAAGACTGTGGAAAAAAGCCTCCATGGTACCACATATTTGGCTAAAACAGTGTATAGTTCCCCAAAACTTCATTTTCCTTTACAGCCAGAGTGAATAACTAATGACATAAAGCCCTAGAAAGTGTTAGTAAATGGTACAAGATTTGTTGCTTGTCCATATAATTAGCAAGCTGAGAGAACTTCAGAAAATGGCTCTAAGTCTTAACAATGCCCAGTTCAGTGACTCTTGAAGTAAAAAGCTAAACTTTCTGGAAAGTTAAACATTCCACACCAAAATCATGACAATAGTCTCAAAAGTTATGTCTCAAGACTAACCAATAATTAATCTGCATGCCTCAGCTTTCCACTTCATTCATTTCATAAGGGATTTAGTAAACATGATTTAGCCATCAGCCATATATTTCAAAGAAAGAGTTCAAAAATTTAATATGGTTCTAAATTTGGTTGGCAGTGAGCACAACTGAAGAAAAAAATGCCCCAGGGCCCATACCTTATCATTTGGTGCAGAGTGCTAAAAAGAAATGAAGACTAGCCCCAAAAAAGCAATGAAAATAGTATCATCTAATTGAGAAAAAGAGACTTAGAAGACGCCAAACACAGTGCCTTATGAATGGTTTCACAAGGCCAGGAACCAAATCAAGAAGTTATGCACCAGCACAATTCTCATCAAGAGCTTTGCCCTAAGATTGCTTTTACCATAGAAATGAGAATGTACAAAAACAGATTTATTCTTGGCTTGACACAGTATGACAGGCAATTTGCGTGTATTTTGTTCAGGTTTTTGAACTGACTTTGGTTTCTTTACGCTTCTGTGGAAGCTCAAAACAGCTGGAAAACTGGCATAAAGGGCTTTAAAAATGTTCTAGTTGCTCTAAGTTTTTCAGTAGGTCAGTTAAGCCCAAATCTGCTACATGAATAAGGATGTGAAACTGTGGCTTTGTGTTAGAGCTGTCAGCAGTTCCCTGCTTCTTAGTATGGGAATTTATTTCAAGAATAAACTGGATGATATTGAAATTTGACCCAGTGACTTGAGAAAGATTGATTCTATTTTAGAGCAACAGGAAATGAAAGCTATCCCCTTTTATTATAAAAAGTGCATCAAAAAGTGTATTCCTGCTTTTACGTATAACCTGCAAATAGCGACACTTACCCCATCACTCCTTGAGCAAGTCTGCCAGACAAAATTCCATGATATTATAAAATGATGTCTCTTCTCCCACCTGTACGTCTTCCACTTCTCCCTCATCTTTGCCCAGGACACTGCTGTGGCTGTTTTACACCATACTTACACTGAAAGTGTATTGCATCAGCATACAAATTACACTTTCATCTTATTTTCAATCTGTAAGTGGCTATTTTACCAGTGTCTAAATCATTAGACTTCTCCTCACACAGCAATGAATCAGTGGTGTCTCTGGTGTCACTGGCTGGAAAGGTGGCCTTTTTACACATTCAGTCCAGGCATGACTGAGAATGTAGCTTTAAAAGCATAACCTGCTTGATTGGTATTGATGCATGCATTAAAAACTAGTAACAAACACAAAATCCAAGAAGGTGAGTAAAATGGAAAGTGAAAAAAACCTACCACCCTACATGCCATGAAAAATTGCCATTAAGACAAGATGTTATCCTCAGATGTCATCTGCTGAGAATATATTTGTTCACAAAGTAATAAATAAACATAACCTCAGGTTCTCTGCTTTGAAGTGATAGCTAGAGAAAAGTGCATTGCTGCTATAATCAAGTTTAGGCTATCATTTGGTTTATGGAAAAGAGACTGTATTAGTAAAGTCTCACTTGAAGAAATTATTTATTGCATAAGGAGAAGTATTTCAAGACCTCCCTTCAACCTTCTCAGTGCTCTAGAGATGAAGCATATTGCATAGGTCTAGAGAAGGGTTGAGCCTCTGAAAAAACATTAACATGCTGCACCATCTTTTAATTAATTGCTGGCATTCAGTATTTGAATGAGTGAGATTAATTATATCAAATTTCTGTTATTGACTTCCTTGTTCTTTAGAAATCTTTGAGAGGAGTTTGTACTTTTTGGCTACAAGCTGTGCAAATTTATCTGGATGTCCCTTTGCTCAGTTTTGTTCCTATAGAGAGCTTCTGTTCCAGCACTTTCTCAGGATCCTCAAAATACATGTGCTTTGTACAGCATGGTCATTTTTCAGATGTTTTGAAAGTTCTTTTTAAAAACAACAACTACAGGCACTAGAAAGATATGTTCAGCCAGACCTGTTAAAATTTGGATCTTCTTGAATGTGATGATAGAGCTGATTTCCTGATTTCTAAAAATTGCAGTTCAGATAGGCAATACACTAGGGACATACACTCAGGATAATGATTATCCTACAAAGGTTCCCTTTTCTTTTTTGTTTTATTCTTGCACTACATCAGACATTTTTAAATGAGCTGTAGGTTGTCCTGGTTCATTTAGCTCCATCTGTCTGTTTCAAATATGGTTTTATTATGTGGTAGACTGCCTACAAGTGTCTTCTTTCTGCAGTAACCTTTTAAATTAATTATGTTAGCAGAGTATGAGAGCTTGCTAACCACAGATTTGCCCTGTTTCCCCCTAGAGTTTTCACTCAAATAAAAATCCTTTTTGAAAAAAAAAAAAAAAAGAGCAGAAATTCTGTTTATGTCTTGGCATGTCAGCTCTGTGCAGCAAAACGCAGAATGGATCTCCAAATCAGCAGCAATCCAAGGCTGGAAAGCAAGTTGCATAGATTCAGTAGCTTGGGTCTGCAAGCAGAATAACTGCTGTCACACAGTTCTGCATCCAAGAAAAGAATTCCTGAATTCCTGCTGCAAAACTGAGGTGATTGGATGTTTTCAAATCCTAACTGCTTTGTGTAGACCCTATGTACATAATCCTCTACTATGCTCACAGTTCAATTATTTGCATCTGCAGAACCAGCTTAGGAGTTTTGGTGAAAGAAAAGCTTGAGATTGCTTTAGCTAAGCTAAATGGACTATCTGCAGCATTCTTGCCATGCTCGGTGATGAGCATGGGATGAGTGGGAAGCCAGCTCAACCAGCTCTGGGTGACAGCACCTCTCAGATTTAGTCCTTAAGAAGTCAAAATTTTCCTGGCACAAGACTCCCGCATTGAGCTCACAGTTGAAAAAAAATATATAATACCTGAATTCTAGCTCCTTATGAGACAATAAATGTAAGTAATTAGCTTTCATATTTTCAGTGAACTTTGCAAAAAGTAAAAAGCAACTCTTTATGCCTTGAAATCTTCTGAGAATGCAAGTAGACTGTGTTGTTTAGGAGGCAGAGACATTATTTGCTTTGGCAAAGTTTTTGTTCTGTGGAACTGGACTGACACCTTCATCATTAGAACAGAACATTGTTGTTTAAAAGAAAAGATAAATCCTGCCTCTCAAAGACTCATGAACTTGAACTACATCCGCAGATATCAGAAAACGTTTAGAAGGTCAAACCTCAAATTTCATAAGAATTGTTCATTCCTGATTTGCACTTGTGAGTCATGTTTTTGCCAGCAAGGGAGGAAATGAGGAAGCAGGAGGAGCGTCTGCGTGTGGCTTCCAATGGGAGCATCTGGAGGCAGGTTGCATTTCAGTCTGCTGGAGAGTTCCCAGGAAACGTGGCAGAGCCGGTTCTTCTGGATAAACAGAATAGATCTGAAAGAGCAGTTTAATAGGCCAGGAAGATCAATGCTAGATCTAGCTATGCTAGAAAGTCTGTTCTAAGAAAAAAGAGAAGATGACCTCTGGGATGACAGATGTGAAAATATTGCTGGCTCAAGAAATGTACAGCACTGAGGGCTCCTGTTATAACTAGCTCATCCAAAGATAAGAGAATAAGAGATCAGAGATATACACTTGCACTGAGGGGAAAAAGTCGCACCCTTTTCATTCTGTCCAACGTCCTCATTAAAAAATGCAAAAGAAATATTTTATTATAAAATTTACATCTGCTGTCTGTCTTCTTCCACCTTAGTACAGGTGGTCAAATAATCTGACATTTGCATGCTCCAGTCAAGTTTATAATGTTTTCAGATAAGCAGCATTATGCCAGAAAGGAGTAATGAACTAGCTATTTAGTGCTACAAAATCCTTTGGGCTAAAGGTTAAAAAAAAAAAAAAAAAACCTCCATAATTAGCTGCATATTATATGACATTAAGTACAACTTATAACTAAGTTGTACTTTTGGAATGTTCTAATTACTAGCTTTATATCTTCTATTTTATATTGCTAAATGAAACACAAGAAGCCGAGATCAACAAGATTAAAATTCAGCTTTCCAGGACAGCTCGGGCTCTGCTCAAAAACTACCAGCATAACTGGTCATGGATACACATAGGATGTATTTCTAAGACCTGTGAAAGCACTGCTCAGCATTTACAGTGTAAAATCTCTACCTGTCTTGTAGGCTTGTCGGCCACGGCATGTTTCTGATTACAGAGGTCAGAATCAAAGTTCTTTTAATTGCTGGATCACTAATGCAGACTAATGAAATTTAGTAGAAGAATTGCTAACTGTAGAAAAAAAATCAGAAATACTCTGACCTTGAGATCAGCATTTCGGACTTGTTCATTTTGAAAGATCATAGTTCTGCATTGAAAGCTAAAGGCAAATGTTTTGTCATTGGCTTGTTGCATTACAAGCTCCATTTAGAGCTAAACCATCCGTGCTATGCCAGGAGATAGATGCCATGTAAACCACTACGAATTTGAGAGTCACTGTGGGATCTCAACTGTGTATGTCTCTTCACCAAAATAGTTTCCTAGCAGCAAAACCTTTGAAGAGGCACTGCAAAGAAGCCCACGTGGGAAAGATGTCACATTCTCCAGTGATTTGCTTTGAAAGCTGCAGTTTGTCTACCTGAACACTTATCTTGAGGAGCTGAGAAGTGAAAGTCATTTCATTGCAACACATAAATGAACTAGCTAGAAGATGTAGAGACAAGAGAGAATCCATTTTGATCAGAGTGCTAATCAGAATCAAAGTTGAAGCAAGATCCATTAGAAAAAATTAATTCTTCTTTTTTTTAGATTTTTTTTTTTTGAGAGAAAATGGCCCTAGGATTAAGAAATGCTTTGCCAAGTGCGTTTATGTCTTTACTCCCTCTGTAGCCATTAACATACTGAATTTGAAAGGCATTCTGGTGCTGGCATGCCTTTTAGCACACTAGCAGACCATTGAAAAGCAAATGAATAAAGTCCTATATTTTACTTCTGTGTTCTTATGTCTCTTCATGAACAAGTTAATGACGCAAATTCAAATCCAACAAATAACAACATAACAAATTCTACTATTTGTGAGATGTTAATAAATTATTGTGGTCCCAGAGCCCAGACCTTGGTACTAGACACTGCAGTTCCTCCAGGCTTGGAAAATAAGTAAAACGCCAACAGCTATAGACTTTACGCAGACAGAGAGAGGGGTGAGGGGGAACCCCTCCCCAAAAAACCACCCAAACTCCCATGGGGGCTGTAAACTGCCAGAACCATTATTACCAAGCAAATAACTTCCTTCTACAAACATTTCCTTAATTTATGAACACATATATCTAGGGGATGTAAGTCTGACCTATAAAATATTATGCATAGAATAACAATTCATATAAAACAAACCAAATTACTATCCATCAATGCCAATCGTCTGCTCTGGTGTTTTATTTCTGATTTATTCACACTGTAAGTTTTTTGTCATTATCATGCCTAAGTAAAAGCTGTTGTACCCATCTCTGGAAGAGCTACACTTAGGAAATAAAACATTCTTCAAGACAAGCCCTAGCTGGAAAATTGTACACAGGTCTATAGTTTTTTCCTCTTCTCTACTGTTCAGAAAGAGTTCTCTGTATGTAGATTAATTTTTTAATGAGATGCAACTATGACACTTATTGCTGTTTTATTTTGCTGGTCTCCAGTTTTGTGCCACCGAGATGTAAACTTCCTAACCTTCAATACATTAAGCTAAAATGCTACCACATTAATGCAATCAGATGATCACTGCACTTTCCACCATACACAATTTACTTTATAGCAATCAGGGCAGAAGTCATCCTGTTTCTGTTGTATGGTCCAGTATAACAACCCCTTTGTTGGGTGATTTTACATCAAATCATTATTCTGATGCAGTCTCGCTGTGAACAGAAAAGGCTGGTGGCTATGAGAAGATTTAACTTGCAGAGTACTAGATGGAGGTCATCTTTGATGAAAATTGTAAATTTGCCACATTAGGAAAAGGTGATATTTTTTATTAGATAATCAAATATAATTAGGAAAAACAGACTAGCTTTTGGGTGCACAAACCTCCTTCAGGTCAGGCCTTTTTTTTTTTTCTCTCCGAGTTTTGATAGCTGCTGCAATAAAGGATATCACTTTTTCCTGCAAACCTTGCCTCATCTATATTCTTAGACCATCACAGCAACAACAGGTTTCACTATATTATGTGTATATAAAATTAAAAAACCCAAAGATCTCAAAATGATTTATATATTTTCTGTATACTGGAACGTTTACCCACCTTTGAACCATTAAAAGTTCTTGAATGGAGATATAGATGATCCGCACTCCAAGTATGACTCAAATGTTTCAGATAGGAAGTGAAGAAGTTCCCCTTGTTAGAAATAACAGAGGGAATTAGGTTAGAATGAAACAATTACAAGATATGAAAACTATGCATTTTAGTGGGTCGTGGTTAATTAGAAACTTAAATCCAGTTTTAATATATCCTGTATAGGAGAGAAAATCCTAAAGTGAACTTGCTGCTTGTGGGAAGCATGTTCAGTAGTGCCATATGGAATGAAGTTCTGGCTCCAACACTTGATCATCAGCAATGATGATCTTCAAGCAGCAAGGCTTGGTTTGGGGGAGTATGCTTCCTGCAGTAACGTAGGTGATAGAGCAATAAAAATGGGAAATGCATAATAAATCCGCATACTTTTTATTTATAAAATCTCATATGTTTACCTTACAAGCTGGTTACATATATATTCTCTTTGAAAGTGTTATGGATAAATTTATGCCAGCCACAGTCCATCAGTTTTATGAAATGATATTTAATGAAAGCAGCAGATTCCCATAGCATAAGAATAGCTACAGAACCATCATGAATAATGAACATAATGAAAGAGATACACCTTCAAGCAATGAACAAACTACTGACTGCATCGTCAGATTATAAAAAAAGATGACTTAAATAGCTATTTGCAAATATCATTCTGTAAACAAATTTGAATATAAAAGCCAGAGTTTGCTGTTCTTCAAAACTGTATAAAGGATTTGTCATCTCTGAAATGACAATCCATTCAAAGTAGAAAGAAAAACGTACTGAAGGTGCTAGTTTGATTTACCAGAAATACTGGGAAATAGGGCAGAATACAGTTGAGCATAAATCCCTGTCAAAAGTTATCCCAAAATGACTGATAATCAGAGAGGAACTTCATAGAGGTGTGGAACAACTACAGTGAACTTATCACTAATCAGCACCATTGCCACTGTATCCCAGGAAACTGTATTCAGAGGGCATAACTGTTTCCTTTGTATTAGTCCCCAACAAAACCTGAGTTCACCTCCTTCATCTTTTCTGCTCTGAACTAAACAGGAGTTTTGCTTCAGTGGGAATCTGGACAAGGAAATGCCTCCTTGCTGCATTATAGCACTATCAATATCACTTTTGGTTATATAAAAAGATGATAAACAGAACACCAAAGACTTATCCTCTAAAAACTGGCTCTAACCACTATTCTTAGAGACAATTAGTAAAACCTTGGTGAAAGTGGAAAAGGTACAGGCATAGTCCTGTGTCTGGTATAAAGTTCTAGCAATCCAGAATCCAAAAGTTTATAGAGTGTAGTTACATTTCAGATAGTTGATGCCTCCATGTTTCCCATGCGAAAGGCACACGTGTTCTGAGTAGTGGAGTGTTATCTGCACTATAGGCAGAAATGTTTTCAGTTGGTTATAGACATCAGAAAGGAAAAGAACCTAACTTTATTTACTTGGAAGCTACCATCTCTTATTATGTGTAAGAGAAGGGTCAAGGAAAAGGTATGAATTATGAGTGAGGCAAAGACAGAAGGAAAAACTAGCTTGAAGGTATACGAAACCCTCTTCATACTCCTGTATGTAGGAGGCAAAGTACTATTAAATGAGCATAGTGGATGTTACTTTGTTACTTCTCTACATTTTTAGGGTAACTAGGATGTATTTTAAAGGATCTCATATTTAATCAGATGCATTGGGGACACTAGGCCTCACACAGTGCATAGTATGAGTGGGGCCTTGTATCAGTTACACTGCTTCTTAGTGACTTTCTTTTTAAAATGTTCTAGGAAGCCAATTAAAAAAAAAAACACAATTATAAGCAATCTGGTTATGTCACTTCATTTCCCAGGTGGTGAAATTGTAAAACGATGCTTGGACTTTGTATAATAGAGTTCACGGGTGTCTCTTGGAGGAACTGAAATGTACCTAGTACTTCAAGGGGTTTTATATGGCTTATATGGGATATATGGGTTTTTGTTTGGGCTCATCTGGAATGAAAACTCTACTGCAAAACGTATTTGTGAAGCTGGGGAGAAAAAGAAAAAAAAGAAACTTACTGTCATCTGTCTCTTTCTCCCTGCAGAGATCTGTCTCTTTCTGTTTATACTCTAGCCATTGCCATCGTATCATATCTGACTGTCCTGTGTTACAGGACTCTGCACAAGGAGGATATAGAATGATACTCTGATATGTAGATGATTGTCAGTTAAAATCAATAGTAAGGTGAAGTGAATGAATTACTCATTTCACACACAATGAGAACCTGACCCCCTGGAAGGGACTGGTTTTTGTTAAAGGGTTTTAGGAGCACCTTAGTCAAGACTGCTTTTAGTATGCTCATCTGGCCTTACAGCAGGGGAGGCTTCTAACCTGCATTTCTATGTACCTACAAATAAAGTCTCATTCAGTATTCCTGCACCCTCTGGAAATATATTCACATACAAATGTTAATTATTTGCACTAAAAAAGTCCATGACCAAACCACAGGAAAATGTTTTAATAATGCAGGAACAACAAATGTATTAACAAGAGATATGTATCTGATCTGGGGGAGGTGGGGAATCTCAACAGCTAAAATGGGCCACATTCAATCAATAAATGTCCCCTACCCTAATTCCATATTTGTCCAATTTCTATCCAAGAGATAAAACTGTTCAAAACAGTAGGACAGCCAAAGGGAAAAAAGTGTGAAAAGGGCAAAAAAAACAGACAAACTCCATTTAAGAGAGAGAGAGAGAGAGAGAGAGAAAGTGACATAATCTTAAAGACTATAAAGGATTCTAATATTTTGTTCTTTCCCATCAAATCCAGTTTAATCCTGGGCAGTGGAAGTTTCTGCAATATCACCTAATCCCTTTCCTGTTTCTGTCCCAGCATCACTCTTATTTATTGTGTCAAAATGCTGCTATGAATATCTAGACAGCTATGACTGCACAAGTGAGGGGAAAAGATACAAGAAGAAACATTTGGCTTAAGGACTAGTGGGAATCCAAACATCTTAATGGAGCTCTGTCACTAAATAGTTCATGGGTTTCAAAGCAGAATGGCCTGTCTCTGATTTACTGCTCAGGGGAAAAAAAAAATAAATTAAATTAAAATTAGTCTTAAGGTAGATTTCACTCAACCGTGTTCAAAGCAGGAAATGTCCCTAATGCATCCACCAGGATTTTCACCCTAACCACACTGCCAACATTAAGAAACTAGTTCTAGGAAACAGGAAAATAAGATAAAGCTTCAGGGATGGCTGATACAGGTGAACACAAGGTTAATATTAAAATCTTCCTATTGGAAGGGTTGAGAAATGTGAATATTTATCTGAACCCAGATACATGCTACACTAAGTCTCAAGTATATCCATTTCCCTTCAGCATTTCACTATAAATAGCTACTCAGGAGAAGCCTGCTAGCTGAATCTTTCCCTACATTGCAGCCACCTCTTTGGAGAAGAAATTCTTCTACCTTCTACTCTTTGGGGATCACTTTTCTCTCTTTCTTTCTAATCATAAATAGCTCCTTTACTGGAGGTTGGATTGTCTGCATTTCTTTGGGTTTTTCCAACCACAGCCTGATGTTTCGCTTCTTCAAGCCACACACCTATCATTCTTCATCTCCCTCTCAAAAACTTTCTGCTTATATAATTATTCATAGCACAAACTAACACTGAATGTCCTTCCTGCTGGAATTTTATGAAACTTGAATAAATTTAAACTAATTTTCATTAGTATCTTCTGGAAAAAAAAAAAGCTAAAATTTAAATGACAATATTTAGATTCTAATGGGGTGCAATCAACCAGCTTGTAAAGAGCAAGAACAGAGGCCTAGGAAAAAAGCTGTCAAGGATCCCTGCAGGACTGAATATTATGGGCCAGATCTCCTCGACTTCAGTGGAGCAATGCTGATGTACACCCACACACAGCTGGCTTTTTTAAAGAGATTAGCTTTTGTCTGACTTAAAAAGCATTTCTACTGAAGAGACACTTTTTTTTTTTAATGTGTGTTTAAAAGGTCTAAAATCCCACTCTGTGTCAGCCTCTTGACTTAACCATTTTTGTTTCAGTTTCCATGCATCAGTGGCATGTACAAACAGACACACTTTCAGCATCCATTTCCCTTCCAGTGTATCCCCCACAAATGCACAATATTTCCTGGATTCTCTTCAAAAGGTGGCTGTGCAATGTTACATTCTATAATACTGAATTTTAATCTTATAGTAAAGATTTTCACCTGGAGGTATTACAGCACCCAAAACCTGATTTCCCAACTTCTACCCTTTGAAGGTCAAGGATTTAAGTGCCAAATAAATGCTCTGTCAGCTGGATCTCTCTGTAACTCTAGTGATAGTTGAAGCTCATCAGACAACTCTGTTTTTTCCTCCTCTTTTTTTTTTTTTTTTTCCCCTCACAGGAATTTCTTGAGGAAGCATCTCAAGCTAGACCTTGCCTATGTAAAAGCAGCAGTCCAAAGCTGAAACAGTACTTGCATCCCACATTCCTATAAAAATACTTCCACACATTTAGACACTAGCGTTCTACAGAAACAGATACGAATAGCAGGCAAAACCCAGAATTTAGTAAGATCCTCTCATGCATGTGTCCACAGGGAGCCTTCATTAACGTTAAAGCTGAACCTCTGAAGAGGTCGCTAGACATTTTGCATGGCTCTCCTCCTGGCCCATTACTTACAGTATTTTATTAGCATCGACACTGAGATATTACTTACGTAATAAGAGTTTATGACAGCACAAGTGCTTGTATGAGAGGACTGCACTTCATTAGAACATATTTTCTGACATCGTGTATTCTTCATTAACTTTTAAACATTTCACTAATTAGATTTCACTTTGTGAAATGGACACTATGTAGGATGGCTTTTATCCTGGCTCCTACTCAGTGAAAAATTATGGGATTGTGGGCAGCAAATGTTAATTGAATATACAGCAGTAGCTGAGCTCTGTTGCTGCCCTTCCCTTCTAGCTGCCCTTTCCAAGACTGAAGGCTGCCATTACTGTTTCATTCCTTTGACCTCTTATAAGGGCAGCCTGGAAAGTTCAGGCTGCTCTTCTGCCTCTCCTCCAGCTCCTATGAAGTCCAGATACCTCTAGCAGGCCAGACCTCTTCATATATCTCTTCCTATAGTTAACTACTACAGAACACCTTTTAAATGACCTTAACCTCTGATTTATTATTCTAGTATTACTACATCCAAAATTGGGCACCTCCACATCTTCAGCACTTAGATAACCTCTTAAAAAACAAACGACTAGTGCTTGCTATCTGGTCAGACAGAAGCAAGAAAGACACCTGAAACAAAACATGCAATAAAATCTTCTTGCAGCTTCTCTCAGTCCATCTATCTCAGCGACCAAAGGGGAAAGAAGTTTTCTGTCTCACATAAATCTGGTCCTATAGGTTACTCCTCCCATCACCCCACTTATTTTTGTTTCCTTCTGATTTCTCAGTAAAATCAATAACAAATTACTTGTTTGTGAGCCTGCCTGTCTTTGTCTAGTAATACTGAATTCCACTGGCTAATTCAAAACTAATTTCACAGCAAAGCAAGACTCTTGGATATAGGCATAAGTTTCATGCAACTCTGCAGCCAGCTAATAGGAGAGAAATGCCCACTAGCCCTTTGAAGGGAAGAAAGGCCTCTGCTATGTTCAGTGTTCCTAGAAACTGCGAGGAAGCACCAACTGGTGAATCAGTACCCAGGTATTAACTGCCCAAGAAATCTGCATGTAACTTTAAAGCAACTCGAGTGTGTTGTCTTTGATCACCTAATGGGAAAAAGAGAGGTAGGTGGAAGATATGGGGAGGGACTCTGAAGCCATCTTAATTTCAGAAAGCTCAATTTTCTGCAGCAAAAAGTTCATGTAGGGACACAAGAAAGGGACAGGAATACTGTGGAAGAAGATAGAAAACATGGAGATGTCACAGAGTGAAGGACAATATTTAAGGGACATGAGGAAATCTGGAGTAGATTAATGGAGAAATGAAGAATATTAAGAACAAATCCATGGCTGACCAGACTTCATTACTCACTGAACTAATATTAGGGCTATGGCTCACGTCCCTTCATTGGCAATAAGTACAGCAATCATACCAGACAGAGTTTCTTTAAAGGATGCACTCAGACTAATAGCTTTCTAGATCAGAGTCAACCTCTTGAGATGAATCTGGAAGACAATGGCATGAGGGGCCTTAAGGGGTAACCAGCAACTTCAGCTTTTATTGATATCAATGAAATGAGATCAATAAATGCAGTCACAGCACCTTCAAAAGCCCAGCCAAATCTAGTTTACTCATTATAAAGGAGTATAACAGCACTCACTCTGTTCAGGTGTCATCATTTTTAGGTTGAACTAACATGCAGAATTCACTAGTAAAATTTTTATTGTGCTATCATGCTATTCTCTAAAAGTGTAAGGCTTTCCAGGGGCCCTTGCCAATGCCTAATAAAGGCACTCGAAAAAACATCCATAGAAGACTCTGCATACAGAACCAGGCTGATCATGGACAGTGATATTCTTATTAATTCAAATATTTTCTTATTAAGAGATTTTTAATACTCTCATTAACATTAATTGCATGAGAGAAATATCTGGAAGAGGAAATATAGAAGCAGAAGAAAGAACACTCCAGAGAGGAAGATTTCTGCAGGGCTTGAAGATTCCTGGCACAGGATACAAATGAGAGTGACTTCTATGTTTCAAAGAAAGTTATTCTGCTTTGCCTGCAGAAGAAACATATCTGATTCTGAGTTCAGTTAAATATAGTTCTTAGGTTTAGACTCCTAAGCCAATGAGGCTGATGTTAATTATGCCTAAGAGTCACAAGCTATGAATTCGTGTATGTATTGATATTGTATAACTTGGATGTAGCACCGGTACTTTGGAAAACACAAACATGTTATGTAGATTTCTCAAGTATCTGAATATGATGTGCAAACTTGTTCAGTGAGAACTAAAAAATTTGGAGTAAAATTCAGGAAAAGGCATAGACTGCTCACTTCCTATCCTGCCTGATAGCATGCATCTTCTACCGTATTTTCCGGCAAAATATTGTGGAGCTAGGTTGTGGAAATAGATTTGGAGCACAAAAGCATGACAAGCTTAATCTATCCTGAACCATCTTTTTGTTTTCACAAAGTGGTAAACTTAATATGTAAAAAGCACATTGAGCAGGAGACATCCTGGGGCCTGATGTTCTGGTATTCTAGTGCCTATTGTGCCCATGTTGGTGATGCTCCTGGGAAACACAACTCCAGGCATCTTCAAAGGTATGGCATGGAAGGAATTAAACAATTTCTTTCACCTTTTCACAGCTGAAAACTTTTACCAAGTTACTACACAGACTGAGCACAGGAAGAGAGTTTTAGTGCCTGTTAACTTGTCACACTCGGGCCTTCAACTGTTTGGAACAGAGGAAGGTTATTTTCAGATAGTTGCTACTGCTCAGTGATGCCTTTTTGTTTTGTAATGCATATAATCAGTCCCCATACTCATAAATTCAAGATTTCCCAGTGGCAAAAGTCTCAAAGATAGGACTTCTATTGCTTCCATACCTTATCAAAATGGTGGCAACCAGCACATATTTTTCAGCAACAAATATCTTGGGAAATATTGCAGTCTCAGAAATTTTAAGATCAACTACTACTGTTAAGCATGGCTTAAGGCAGTATGCTAAACCCAGATCTATTCCGCATTCTAGACAGAATGAAGGACTGTTTTGAGAGAAAAAAGCAGGGACACTATCAAATTCTGGACCATACACATGTATGAATAAATTTACTTAAAAGAATTGATGTTCATTTCTTCTTCTTAGACATTTTTCTCTTAAAGATGATTAAACATTTGTTTGACCAAATCCAAATCAGCTGGAAAAAAAACACAACTGTAACCAGGAATAAAAACAAGGGCAAAATCTCTTCCCAATCAGGGGAAACTTTCAGTTTTGCAGCTGTGCTGCACAAGGCCTGCACATGGAAGTCTGTGATACAACCCATCAGCCCCAACTGCAGACACACAGAATGATCACATGCCTGGGAAACAAATGACTCTGGTGCCAATCTCCTCTCCTCTCCTTTTGCCCCTGACAAACCTTTTATATTCTGTCTGAAGCAGTAAGGAGGCCAAGTACCAGCATGGTATCTCACCAGGTTCACACAAATTGACACTAGCCAGTCTTGGTACAGGTAATGCATCTAGATTTGCCCTATGCATTCCACCAGAAGCTTAAATCTTCTGGTAAACTAAAAGCAGAAATAAAACAGAAATACTTTAATTCATTTACAGAATGAAAATTAAATATTGCTATGTCGCTATATGGTGATGTAACACCAATGAGGCCTAGATGGTTTTGAAATGTGAGTACAAATCATAGCCTCTTAGCTCTCTAGATGCAGTCAAAATGAAACCTTAAATTTTAAGCCTTAAAGAATTTGTGAGAGAAGAATATCAAAATACAGATTCCAACCTTGTCTAGTATATCTACCCTTATTAATACTGCATGACAGGACAGAGGAGGAGCAAGAGGAGTGTGCCAAAGATAGGCCAACTTTGCTTAGGCATCATTACCCAGAAGAGAAGGTTATAAACAGTTTTTACAGTTCAAATCTTTGTCTTGCTTAACATCAAAGTTATTTCCAGAATCTGCCTGTGAGAATCAAGGCATCATTTCTCTGGATGCTGAAGAAAATGGAGAGCTTGAGTGTGACCAGAAGATTTTTTTCTATTCCTACAAGAGATAGATATACCCAACTTAAACAACAACACTTCACTCCATTATTTCTAATTAACACTGTGCTCAGAAAACAGGCCATTAAAACTGAATGAAAGGTCAAGCCTCCATTTGTGTAATTATGCTGTTTTCAAGACTGATCATAGAGTGCTACGGTAACATATTGTGGATTTATATCTGCCACCATATGGCACTTCAAAATGACAAATAGGAACAATATACATACTTTTTGAAAGAAGCAAATTGTTCATAAGCCATTTTAAAGACAATTTTACAAAAACAGTCCTCGATATTAAATACAGGAAACGTGTGGGTATGCTGTCATTCAAATTGTTGGTTGACTACTGAAAATCCTAAGCTCATCAAGTCCTGGACAATTCTCTATTTAATTCTGATTATTTGAACTTCTTCATAACAACATCTATGAAATGTTTAAGATATCTTTAGCATTAAGGAAACCCCTGAGTTGCTTAAATGTGCTTAAAAGGCAAAGTGAAGACATAAAGATACAAAAGGTGAAATCTTAATCTTATTAAACCCAAGAGAAAACAGAATCTTGGCAAATTATATTGGGTATAGCTATCATACTAGACTCCTAAAAAAAACGATTCCTCCTCCTCTCTACTTCTTCCCTCCAATTCATGAGATAGGTTTAAAAAATAAGACTAATGCAAAAAAAAGTTTTTTTTCTTTAACCTCTTTCTCATTTTTGAAGCAGACACAGATCACAGTTCTGATGTTTTCCAGTATGAAGAATTGTGACTTTTTTTTTTTTTTTTTTTTTTGAGAGTCACATCACAGGATGAATCACAGGATGATTAAGGTTGGAGAGGAGCTTTGGAGATCATCTACTCCAGGCCCCTGCACAACCAGGGTCACCTAGAGCATGTTGCACAGGATGGTGTCCAGGAGGGTTTTGAAACCAAACAGGGTCTCTTGGTGAAATATTTGCAGATGTAAACTGTAAAAACAATTGCATGGAAATTGTGCAATCGCTCTCCTACCCTATCATTCCAATTACATTCTACTAATCTACAAAATTGAAAGGTAATGAGCAGTATTTCCTTAAAACACATTAAATAACACTGTCAAAATGCAAATTTATTCATTAAGTATAAATGACTGTGTTAAATATTCATGAATTGTTGCTTGCAGTATATAATTAATCCCGTGGTCTGTGTGTCCAAAAGCATTTACAAGATAAAGAGCTGAGAAAATGCTGCTGCAGAATGATAACATTTAAACCATCTTTTAAAAAGTAAAGGTCTTGAGCCCCATGGATCCTAAGCTATTGCCAGTGCTTATAATTCATTGTATTACCTCTTCAGCAGGTACACATGCTTTCATGATTCAAGGTTTGTATCCTCAACCCTTGCTGTCTAATAATCTATTCAAGGAAAGAAATACTTGAGAGCGGAAGGTGCTATTAAATTATCCTATTCACTACCAGTGCACTCAAATTAATACTCTGCTTCCCACATTTTAAAATTCCCAAGGATTGTAAAGCTGCCCTTGAAAACTGATGCAGTTTGACTTCCTGGCCTTGCTTTATCTGCAAATCCACATTCTGACAGTTACTTGAACTGTCAGTAAGGCTGGTTGCCATTACAAGGATCATGAAAGATAAAACAAAGATTTCTGCACCAAAAAACAAACTGGTCTTTTTTTTCTGTACTTTATAACGTTTGCAGCTATGAAGCTGCAATCCCCGAGTCCCAAACTAAGCCTCAGGTAGGAGGCCCAGCTTATTCAAATAAGAAGAACAGTATATAAAGAGTTGGAATGCTATGGCTGCATGTCCTTAACTTAAATATTCATTCTCTTTTTTGCCTTTCTTAAATCCCTGCTGCTCCCTTTTACGTAATTGAACTATGCTTCTGGAAATTCTTATCCTTGTCAGTCTGTTGCATACTTTTTTGGAAGAAGCTTTGAGGTACTGATGGAAAGAACTGATGTTTTAAAGAGGGCATGAACAAATAACGAAAAATATAAACTTTTTAGTGTTCATGCTAATTCCACAATATCTTGATGATCTGAAGTTGCTTATTGTATGCAGCTGTTAACTAGTTGTGAAAATATAAACTCTTCAGTCTGCCTTTGCTCTGACAGCACTTTCAGAAAAAAAAAAAAAAAAGTGGCTTGATCTAGGCTGTTCTAGTGCATGAGACTTTTACCATGTCATTTTGTGTGCATGTGCACGAGGAGTTATTAATCAATGCAACATCAAAAGCGAGTCACAGCTCCAAGTTGCTGAGGGTCTGTTATTTATAGTATAGCATAAGCCACCAAAATTATATATTTAAGAAGGATTATGACGTTCTGTTCATTACTTTTGTGTGTTTTTTCTTTATAAGATTGTAACAAATGCTCTAAGTTTAAGTTGTGTGCAGACATTGTGCCGCATCAGCAAAAGTGTCTTTGCAATGCATGGCCTTGTGCCTTACCATGTGGGTTTACCCTGCAAATTCAAATCCTGGAGGATTTTCAGTCCCACTACAGTATGTTCAGGGGACATATACTTTGTTGTTTTCCTAGTTCTGCAGAATTAATAGGTAGGACAAGGGAGCAATCGGACTTTGTATTGAGCATTAAGACTTTGCGCTAAACTGTATGGTTTGACATCACCATACATAAAGTGCCTTTCATCTGTCAGATCACTAAGATGATGAAGTAATGCAACTTCTAGAGCAGCAAAATAATAATCTGAGCATCTGATTTTTTTGACGTGCTGAGAAAAAAAAAAAAAAGGGTTGGACCAAATGGATCTGATTAGCTTTATTTTGAGCAGCAGTGCTCAATGACCTTTATAAAGGTTTTATAAAAATAGGTAGTAGTCAAAGTTGGTAACAGAATGCAGGATAATGTTTATCATGTGTATTAAATTTTAATCATGTGTATTAAATGGATAAATCATCAAACCTCACGGTAAGGCATCTGTAGCTCAATCACTGTGGATGCTCAATGCACAAGAGATATTGGTGTGGGAAGTGTTGTTTTTGTAATCAAAGTTCTGTTCCAGTCTACCCAGATATGTTGTAACCAGTACATTATCTCCCATGCCAAGATGAGGACGGACCTAAATTGTCAAAGACTGTTAGTTCAGATAGTTCTTCCTTGGTCAAGATAGTTAATCAGAAAATCTCTGGTAAAGTGTTTTGCTTATGCATTGGAGAATTCTAGTTGCTTGTCTTTTTTAATCTTCCATAAGAAGGTGCAATATCTTTAAGTTTTAATAGACATCCAGTATCAGCAGGTGAGGACCACTGTTGCACATGCATTAAGTACTGATGACTCTGTGTCAAGGGACAAGTATTGCTGAAGAAGGTTTCCGTGATTCTCTAGGATACTATTCTTGGCTGATAAATAAAAGAAAACAGGAGAGGGGGAAAAAAAAAGATTCTGAACGTGGAGTGTCTGTCCTCTGAGGCTTGAAGAAGGATGGCACAGTATGGGCAGTTTCCTGATCAGGAGAAAGGGTATACCTGGAAAGATCAGCTGAGAGAGTTACATGAGTTCATGCTAAAGGATGAATTGAATCAAAAGAACAAATAATTGATTTCATTCAGCATGAAATCAAGGTGACAGAGCCAAAGTTAATCATGGATGTAAACTTGTAGATTTTCTATAAATCAATACTAAAGAGCCTGGATAAAAAAGGAAAGGAATCAGAATGAGCTATCTACAAATTCAGAGTAGATATTATTGAATCTAGACGTGAAGAAATGCATAACTGGAATATTAAAATCAATTATTATAGCCTAATTCAGAATGCTCAAATAGAGAGTAGGGGAGAACGAGCGAAACTCTGGTAAAGGAGACATAGTTTGTTTTCAAGGCACTGATAGCTCAAAAGCAAATGATCTTAAATGTAATGGATCAATATCCTAACTGATCAAACAGAAGATGGTACAGAAACTGCTGTCTGCAACAAATCACCAAATCACAGAAGGGAGCAGGATGACTGCCTGTTTCACACCTTCCCTCATGTTTGGAGCCCAAGGCTGCACTGTCATGCAAGATTCCAGTCTACCTGACACACACACACTGAAAGTTTCGTGGTGCTTATACTAAAATCTCTGTAGAATTTCAAACATATATATAAACATTTCTTAAACCAAAAAGTGAAGCCATTCAGAAAATAAAAGGAACTTTTATGTGAGACGTCGTCTCACAGTAAACCAAAGCTTGCTCAGAGCACCCAATATTAGTGGCCATGATGATAGCTTAATTGCTTCTTATGCTTGAGGAGAGTAAAGCCTAAATAGTAATATGGATGGTGCAGCTGTTTAACAAAACCAAAAATGATTACAAAGGAAAATCAGCTGGGAGAGAGAACAATTGATCAATAATTAGGAAATACTTACAAGCACTTTATTAAATATCTGAAGTTAGGTGAGAAAGCAATACATGTTTAAAAAAATCTAGCTCAGACAGTTCATGCCTCTATTTAATTGTAAATCAACTGAATGAAGAAGCAAAGTTGATCACATTGAAAACAGAGTAGAAGTAAAGAATTACATAAGTAATTCCACTGGTAGGGGTAGCAAAGCTCTAAGGAGAAATTTATGGCCAGACAATGAGGAGCAATATTTTTCAAATACCTTAAATTAGTACCAGCTCTTCAACAAATTAAAGCAGGAGATTTGTTAAGAATAATGAAAATGAGAAAGACATGTTCAATAAGCATTTCTGTCTAGTATTTAAAGAAAATACATATAAATAGTGATGCTGTGTGAGGAAGATGATGGTCTTCCATACAACAAAACCGCAGATATTAAGCAGAAGCTATTAAAGTCAGAAATATTTGTGGAAGAAATTTCAGATCACTTACGTTTGAGAGCTTTAAAAGAGTTGACTGAAGGATCTGTACAGTTGCTTTTGTTTTTTGGCAAGTCTTGGAACAATTGGGAAAGTTCCCAAAAGCTGGAAGCTTCCCAGAAAGCTGGAAGAAAACTAATGTTGTGTTAATATTTAAGAAGGATAAACTTAATGACCTAGATAATTATAGTCCTGTCAGTCTGAAATTGATCTGGAGCAAAGTAATGGAATGGCTGACAAGGGACTCAATTAGTAACTAATTAAAGGAGAGAAATATGGTATATGCCAATCTAAGTGCAATATGGAAAATACAGACTGTCAAACTAATTTGCTGGCTTTTTTTTTTTTTTCCTCTATAAGTGACTACAGGATGGTTGGAAAATATAATGCTGCTGTTTTACTTTCATTGTACTTGACATTTGATGTGGTATTCATGGCATTTGAGTTTAGAAACCATGATAATGCAAATCTGCCATCTTAAACGTTAAATGAATTTAAAACTGGTTAACCGGCATTACAAAAATGTGAATTTAAGTGGGAAGTGATCACCTATGAGGCATTCACCTATGAGGACTAGGTTCCTGGACATGCTCTAGTACTCTACATACTCTAGTTAATGTTTTTATCAATGATTTGAAGCAAAGACTTGTAGAGTGAGGGAGAAGTTACTAAAAAGAAAAGATCACTGAGACTGGTTTTTCTGGAATTGTTGGATGATCTGGGGTAAGTTAACAGAGTGAAATCTAAATGTAAAACCACAAGTACAAAATCTTCAGGGAGCTGGATTGAGTATTCTCTAAATGTTTGAAAAGATCTAATGTCGATAATTAAATTTTTCTAACAGAGCTTCTGGTTCTATGACAAATCATTGAGTACATTCACACTCACATTCTATGCCACTATTACTAAGTATAAATGTAGATCAAAACTAACATACTAAACTGGCTGTCCTGCCTGGCAAAAGGATGAAATGAATCCATATCACAGCATGTTATTAGTATGCATTCACAGTTCGCTGTAATGATTCTGAAGGGAGCATTATGGTATATTCAGAGAGTATGTCTGAAAAATAACACACAAATTCTTAACAAGCCCCTTGGCAGAATATCAAATTTGAAGGACTCTCATAAGCTGAACACATGAATGGCAATTCTTTCTTTTATCTAGTTTTAGTCTTGCCTCCTTCCCCTCAGTGAGGTGGCTCACAAAATGGCACAGCTTGTAAAGGAAATAAATCTTTTTTCTGCTGTGCTTTTCAATCCTCTCTTAGGATTGAATCTGAGTATCAAAATATGGCCCAAATTTAGCTGGTTATGGTTGCTGTCTTATGCGTGATGGTGCTGATAAGCACACCTGGAATGTCCAGGCCTTTCACTAACCTACTTGGTCTTAATTCAGCACATATTCAACACAGAACAAATTCAGATTTGTACATTGCGGCCTGCTACTTTATAATGGTTGTCTTAGGCGAGCAATAAAATAGGGCATTTGGAGGCAAACAGGGCTATCTGGATCCTTTCCTTTCTTAGCACCACAGGGTGCTAAGAAACTTCATGATATATTTCACAGGTACCCCGCATGCTCATGTCAACATTATAGCTGCTAGTAGAGATTCCCATCTTTCTATTACATATGATCTTTCTCAAAGACCTCTCCTTTTTGAGATCTCAGCCATGTGCTTAATGTCCACTTGGCAGCATTTCAGTGACTCTTACTTCCAAAAATGCTATGCCCTGAGCAGCAGTAGCTGAAAGATATGCACTTTATGGATGGGATTCAATGTACCTTTTCTTAAAAATCTCAGTTTATTGAAATGTGTTTCTGTATTTTTATACACGTATGAAAAAATGAGTTGCTATAATTTTAAGTTTTATGTATGATAAACATTTCCAGTATCATTGAGTTTAAGTGCCTTATTTTTTTTTTTTTTTGGTGACCATTAAGAAATAATTTAGGCATAGTTCATGTTTGTCTGAAAGCAGATATAATAATTTCTAGAACAGGAATCTTGGTTTCTTTGAGTTTAGTGAACTGTCATATGTGATTATAGTGGTTTATATACATAAATAAAACTAGAAGTGGTGTAGCACAAAATTATACATAAATTATGTCAGATATATGATAAAAATATTCATCAGAGATTGGAAAATTGTATATATTTATTCATATTTTAAAATATCCCAGGCACAATCTTGCAAGTACATAGAAGCACATTCTCCAAATAGAGCAAAACCTAATAGCAGGAAAAACACATAGCAAAACATCTAAAATAAGTATAAATAGTATGAAAGTTTTCTAACTCTACAGTGATATTTAAAATGAATAAAGTGAATATACTAGCCCACACAACAAAAAAGCAAACCAAGGCATACATGTAATAAATCAGCTCATATCGGGAGCAGCATATACTAGCAACTGCATAAAAACAGAAGAATGCTTGTACGCTGTATATACGTGCACATACGCACACACATACAGATATAATTGGAAGGCCACAAGAATAAAATATCCCGGAAAAACATTGGAAGGAGTTATTATGTGTGATGCTGTATATGAAAACAGTAGATGCATTAGCAAGCAGGTTCATGATAAAAGCACATGCACAAGCCTAGTCATAATTAACTGTTTGATGTACTAGTGCATCAAACTAGGCACTTTCCATCCTAGATACCCTTGCTGAATTACACTGTCCTATACCACATTCCTGACTTAGAGAGCACATTTGGATGCTAACTTCAGGAGGAGTCAGGAGTCCTCAATACATGTGATCTGACAAGCGGGGATCAGATCTCAGAAATTGCAGAAAACTACGGAAAGAAGGAACCCAGAAAAAGTCTACCGAGAAAAAAAATAAAGCATTGGACTTCTATTTAGCCAAAGTTAGGCTCATGGGAATTACACTTTCCCATAAGGTAGCATATTATAGTGGTTCACTTGGAGTGCATTTGCACAGGAGTTTAGAGCAGACTACAGGATGGGTACAGGGTGGATATCACATTCTTAGCACCAACAGTTTCAGGCTACAGATCAGATCTAGTTATGCTCTTTTGTCACAAATGTAGACCTTAGCTTTGAAAACATACGGAACAAACATGAATCAACAAGTATTACACAAGCTTTATATTTACCTTGTAAAAGAGATTAACGTTCTTAGTTCCAGCATGCCACCATCTTTAAAAAGAGTGTCTACTTTTCCCATACTTTTGCTGTCTGCAAACATATGCATGTGTCTATGTGTGAGGACAGGATAGAGGAACAGCCAAGAGCAGTGAGCACACAGATTTTTTTTCTCCAGATATCCACAGAAATATTATTTCCAGAAGCAAAACCATGAAAAAATAACTGACACCTTAGCTGCCCTGGTACATGTGGAATTCCATTTAAAAAGAAGAAATTCCTAAGGATGCTAAAAATTGGTGTGCTGTTCTGGCTATATCTTGACGTTATTCCCAAGGTTACAACCAGATATGAGCCTCCCATAGAAAAGAACACAGAAATGTAATTGTAAACTCTGGAGTAGTTTCACAAAGGCAAGTTTAACTATTTCAGATATTCAAGCGAAAAATGATAAGTTTAGTAAATATTTTCATGACTGGTTTCTGGAGTTTATATCCTGCTGACTGCTAATGGCACTCACAGAAGTTCAGCAAAGCACTCTTCAACATTACATGATATGAGAGAGAAAAACAGGACCACTATTTCCTCTGCTTAAACTAAGTCTACACACAACTTCCATTTTTTATTACAGTGTGAGGATAAAATATATAACATGCTATCATGCATAATACATGGTAAGAACATGCATTGGTTCAAGTTTACAGTCTCTTTACGGCCAGTAAATCAGAACAGCAGTGGCTAATGCTGAGAGCTGCAAGTCTGGAAGAGGTCACAGAAACAGCAGCAAGTCATAAGAAAAAAAAGAAGAACAAAAAGGGATGCAAAACCAGCTGTTTAAGACACCCATAAATGGTGACTCTTTGAGTCTTACAAACAATAGCAAAATCCAGTGTCATCTTTCCCATTCCATTCAAAGAATCTGGGCTCAGCACCCGAGTGAGACAGTGCCCCAGGAAAGGTCAGGATGGGACAGACATCACGCAGACCAAGTCAGACAGAGCACATGCCTCACTAGTGGGGACATTCAGACCCTTTCTGAAGATTTTGTTTGGGAGGCTCCAATCCAGAACATAAGAGTTCTGTGGATTATACAATAAAAGTTCACAGAAAACTTGCTTCTCCCTGCGTCATCACTGCATAGCCAGGAAAAAAAGTACACACATCACTGCAATAGCCAGGAAAAAAATGTATGAATCCGGTGGCTGGCTATTTATTCATCATCTCATTCTTCACTCCCCCATAGATAAGTCACATATCTCTGCATCTTCCCAGGAAACAAGGAACAAAATGAGATGCATCTGCTGAAAATGAAACAGTTTCTGTTCAAAAGAACTAACTATGCCAAGTCTGGAAAAAAAAAAAAGGCCTTTTTTTTTTTTTTTTTAGTAAATACATGACAGTTGTACACTATACAAAGCAATGCCACAGACAGCTCCTGTATGGTCCTTTGGCATGGAAACTGAGTTTCACTCTTGTGGGTACCCTAAGGTTCAACAGCATCAAGCCCAGACTTGTTTTACCACCATTAAAGGCATATGTTATTTCTGAGATACAGAAAAAAAAAAAAAAGGCATAGAAATACAAGCATCAATATGTAAAGCACTTCTGATTTTTTACTTGCTAAGGGTACCAGCCAGTTAGTTATAACTAATGAGTGATTATTTATTTATTTGACCTACCTGGACATGTCATGTGCTTAGGAGCACCTGTGCCTGCTACCCTTGCACAAGGTCCTGCTCCTGTCCATCCCTCTAGCAGGTGACTGAGCACTGGATGTGTCACCCCCGCTGAGAGCCCGATGGGATCCCATTTACATTATTATTAACTATACAACATGCTACACATATGTGGTGCTTCTCATACCAAACACTGCTTACCTTAATACAAGGAGTGCAAAGGTAATGAAAGGGAAGGTGCTGTACTCATGACCTGAACTTACCAAAGTGATTTTTTCAGGGAGTCCCAGACCAGCAAGCATTCAAAAGATCAGTCAGGCAATATCACATTGCCTTTATCCCTGGAAGTGGCTATGTAAAAATCTTTGACAACACAGAATTTGCCTCTGCCTTTTTCTGTTATAGGCTTTTTTTTTTTTCCTCCATTGGCGGCAATTTCCACTGGAAAGAGTAAAGCAATAGTTTTACATAGGAACTAATAGCATTTGAAGAAAAAGTATTTTGGAAAAGTATTTTGACTGCACCTTCCTAACACATTTTAGGAGCATTTTTTAAGATGTTGCAACAACACCTACTCCTCAGCAGAGCTCTTGCTCAATCTTTCCCATTTATTGATGTACCTGATATGTTCAGATGGCAGGTAAAGCCTCCCAGATGGGATCGGAATTTCCTTAGATACACAGAACAGGATACATAGAATCTTTTCTCCTTTCTGTTAGAAGCCTTTGTAATTACTCAGTAATTAGCTGTGAATTACTAATTAACTAATCAAAAAGTCAGATTTCTTTCTAGAACAGGTTCTACTATTTTTAAATCTTTTTTCTTTGGGGGAGGGGAAATGAGAAATAAATGTAATATATATTAAATTTACTTTTTTTTTTTTGCTGATAAAGAAAATATCCAGTGACTACTTGGCTGATTCATAGCAAAAAATATATATATATATATATATATTTGTGAGTATTCCTCTGTTAGCAGCAATGTGAAGACTTATTTTGAAATCCTCAGGTAAACTCCCTGCTTGTTTTATACACGAGTAGTTGATTAAAATAGGGCTGCTTGAATGAATAAGCAATTAGGATCTGATTACATTCAGGTAAACTGTAGTAGGCTTCCTCTTAAAGAATTAATAACTGTTTCTCAGCTGATGTCTTAACTGCTCTCAGAAGGTGATCATCAAGGTCTCTAACCCCACAGCCACACTCTGCAATTCTTTCCTCAGTACTGCAGGTCTGATTTTTAGCAGATTCCAAAAACTCATTTTTTTATAGAATAATCTCTAACAGTGGTCACAGTTCCTTACTCATATAATAATGATCATGCAAATATGTTTTAGTTTATGCTAAAGACAGGCTCGTTTAAATCAGGAAACTAACGTTCACTTACTCCGGTGTGACTGAAGCCTGCTGCAACGTTTCTAAATGCGGCTCTGCTCTCACCACAGACCCAAGCTCTTCTCAAGGCAAGAGGCGACACTTTCATGTTTGCTCTGTGACAACAGCACTCTAATGACGGTCGCGATTCTGCTGTACATTTAGCTGCCCTAAGAGCTGTATTTTTCTTAGCTAGCCGTTACTGGAGTATGGTCCTATACAGCGTGCATGCATTGCACAAACAACTGCAGGAGCTTCTGCTCATTTTTGTGTTAGAAAAATGGTTTCTTGTTCATTTTAAATCATTACGAGGTGGGGGAAGGAATTCTGAGGGAAGAAATGTTTAGCAGACAGAGGCTACTTTAATACATGGTATGGGCAAGTGTTTCCTACTATGCAGGGCTGGATGCTCATCCCAGCTCTCAGCTGCTTCCCAATTCTATTATGGAGCAAGACAAAAGTGCATGCAAGGTCGCCCCATAAGACAGCTTTCACATAGGGGAAATTAGGGCATGCACACTGCACAGGAGCTTCAATTCAACCTATAGCCCGTCTGAATGGCAAACCAAACCCAGACCATGAAGCAGCACACACTAACTGTGTAAATGAAGTTTTGTCTTCCGTAACTCATACATTTGGATCCTGTAGAGCACAAAAACACTCGCCTAACTTCAAAGGGATGTAAAGGCACATCAGTATGTGAACAGAAAGAACTGAACTGCACAGTTAAATTATTTAGTAAGCAAGGGCTTTAGTACTTAGTATAAAAGAACACACACATATTGCCAATAAGGAAACGTATTCTTCTACAGTAATACTAGATAGAACACTCAAGTCAAAATTGGTTAAAGACAGAACAGTAACATCTTACAACAGAATGTGGACTACATTGCAAATTTAGGCCTATGCCTTGTAAAATACAATCTGACTCACGGGGACTTGTATGTTCTCCCTCATTTCTCTTTTAGAATTATGTTTTAGTTTAATCAGTATTATGCTTTTAGAGATTTGCGTTTATGCATGCTTTATTTTAAGAATGAAACATATTTTACAACCGATTTATCATCATTTGACAAGTCTTAACTATTGTAAAAATTTTATCAGACCTAAAAACTGCCTTGCATGTGAACACAACTCTTGCTTACCGGGGAAAAGTACTATTCACATAAGTCTGTCCAGCCCAACTGCACTTTCATAGTAGCTTTCTTTTACCCCAAAGACTTTCTAAATACAAGTCAACTCGACTGATGTTCTCCCTTTCGGCTTCTCTTCCCACAAGGGAGCTATAGATTTTCCAGGGCTGCCCTGTACAATGTGTGTGGAACAATCTTCCTAGCCCTGTGTGCCTAGCATTCTTCAAATCCTCCATTACAATTCTTTTATTAGCTTTCCATCTATCCAGCCATCCATCTGAACTGAAAAGATGCATATGGATATAGCAATAAATCTAGCTCACTGTCTCTTGCTACTACAGCCCTTCATCCATCCATGCTCCTTCCCCCATCTAGATTTCATCTTGTGCTATATTAGCCTATAACTGTTTTTAAACTCCAGGGACAAGAAGCAGCCATCAAAAAAAAAAAAACACCCCAAAAACCTATTGGTATATAATAGCAGTGCCTGTAGGTTTCAGTGTCTGGATACTTCTTTTGCAAGGCAGTATACTATCAGCCTCAAAACCTTACAAGAAAGTCAGTCAAGACAGTGAACAGCAAAATGTTACTGTTCTCCTTTTTCAAACAGGAAGGTGAAGGTTCAAGTCACACAAGAAATTTATAATATATACACAGAGAGAGATAGACAGATATTTGTCTGGGATCATAAGCATGGCTTCTTCACGAACACTTACAGCACTAGAGTAAGCAGTGAAAGCTTAAGCTGTATTAAAAATAAAGCAGAAAGATGCATTTGCAGTAGAAAATAAAATGGATAAAATGGACAAGAGATGATACCCTGGCATCCCTACTAACAGGAACAAGAAACCAGTGAGCAAGAGAAAGAACACAGGGGTGGGAATTTTCTCTCTGTCCTTAAAGGGTTGAAGTCAATGATGACAGAATATATATGCCATGAACGTATAAAATATAAATCTATATGTACAAATATACAATAGGAAGTATTCCGTATACAAATACTTACACGTAAAAATAGCTTTTTCCTTTCTCCTCTTCATGATTTACAAAAGCATACAAAGTTTCCTGTTGGTTAATGTTTAAGTAGTGTGAGTAAACCCTGTGTGTCTTGTTCCACACATACTTCTTTCAAATTTTCACAGTATTGGCTACTACAGTGTTGAATCCGATATTCCAGGTGTTAAAATATTCTTGGGACACATTCTAAACTTAAAGCATCTTAAGCAGTAATTTAAACACAGTTTAAATAAACCTCGCATGTTTAGTTGATTTATGGACCTATTATAGATGAGTCTGCTGCAGTTGAAAATCTTTGATGAGAGGAAACTTGGAACCACATTTTTCAACTACAGACAAACATACTTTAAAATTCTTGACCTTGCCTCTCGAGGTGCAGATGAGGCTGTGAGGTGGCGAGTTCTTTCAACTCCATCTGAAGCAGTGCAATCTGAGAGAACTCAGTATTACAGATTATCCTCAGTAGGAAAGAGGTCACACAGAACAATCTGCCAACAGATTCGGACATGCCATCACTTTCTTCAAATACCCAACAGACAAGAACATATGACAAGTACCATTTTGCATTAAGAATAAATGCTGTGTAGCATTCTTTTCATCAACAAAGTGCTTTATGGACTTAAATTAATCCTCACATCTCCTTTGTGAGGTAGGTAGATACTATCCCTGTTTTTAAAGATGGAGAAACTGGGAGAGGTAAAATAAGTTATGATGGCTGCAAGGGAAATACTGTCAAAACTTTTAGAGTTTTAGAGTTTGGTTTTTGGAGCTCTAAGCAACTCAAAGTCATGACTGCAGTGAGTGAGATGTTCACGAGACAGCTTTACACTAACTTGGGCACAGGTAGTAGTTCAGTTGTAATAACCAAAGGTTTAATTTGGGCTGCAAAACATTGCTGGTGCTAAGTACCATGCTGCTGCAGCTTCACTGAGGCACAACAGCCTGAAAAAGCACAAAACGCATCATCCACTGCAGTGCAGCCTGACCAGCCTGAAAGGAAGCTGCATTTTATAAACTTTGAATTACTCAAGAGCCTTGACCAAAACATAACTTTTCATATCCATCAGTTGTGTGCAATTCAGGAATCATGTTCAGCCCATTTGGAACTCTATCCTATACATACATGCTCACAGGAGGTATCCATGTCTTTAGGTGGTTCTCCGAACGTACTCACTCATATGTGCTCAAGACAAGTAGACCTAAGAGGTCTGTATATTTTCTCATATTTCCTTTGTGGAAATTTGCTGCTAATACTGCAAATCTAAGTAGTACTGCAGTACTATCAGTACTGCAAATGCTAATTTTAATTAACTAAGTCAACGGACAAATTTTAAAGGACTGCCTTGTTCTCTGTGTGTGCATGTGCACCTGTATATACTGGAAATTGCAGCTGTCTAACTGCTCTGGTTTTGCTGTAGTATCCAGTTACAATATAAAGTGCATTATGTAGAGTAAAACCCTAAGAAACAACAAGCAACTTGTCTTGCTTCCACAGATAGATTAATTTTGCTTAACAGCTGAACCATCACCCTCTTTGTCTTCTAGATTTTAGTTTAGCATTACCTAGGCTGAGAAAGTCCAGTCAGATGTAAGCAAAATTATTGTAAACCGAGACATTTTTGTAATATTATGCTATTAAAGGGGAGTTAAGAAAACTAGCATCAAGACACTGTCCAGTTGGGGTGCGTAAATATTATTGTGTGCTTCTTGGCCCATTTAGCAAATACTTTCTTTTCTGTGATGAATCTATGGCCTCCATATGGAGCATTTTCATGCAGAAAGTACTCCTCACACTCATCTCTTCCTGGCTCATAATAATGGTAGGGAACTTTTCGAAAGCCTTCAGACCTAGGGGGAAAAAAAAAAAAGTTACACTTACGTATTATTTCTAAGAAAAAGGTTAACATACACTGCATTTGATTTCACTGAAATTCTTTTCATGTGTTGGCACCTGAGCTCCTTTGCCAAACTGCAAAATGGCTTTCATTACAGCAAGATTTGTATGCATTTTTTCTACAGAAAATGCAGCTAAGTGTGCCTCTTGACATCCACTGATCTCATCCTTCAGCAAGAAGCTGAGGGCAGGCTCTTAGATATACTGCACACCTATAGGTACATTTTGTGTAACCTGGGGCAACCCTTAGTCCATAACGCTCCATCTCTATGCAGTGTCTTCTCATTGGATAGTCTTAACTCTTGAAACTGGTTCTTGGGCTGGCTGAATAGGGCAGTTTGAATAATATACATTATGAAGAGGTTATGCAGTCAGAATTGCAGCTTTAAGCAGCCCATCCTTTTCCGCTGTCAACAGACTGAAGTGTGATCATGCCACTAACTGATTTTACATCAGGGCTGTGTAATGGCAGCTCTGCTGAACTCTGCGAGGACAACATCAGCCCTGTCACCCCTCGTCTCAGGGTGCCTACTGTGTTTTTGTAAACAAAGAACAACATATGTTCATTCCATCTGGATGATTCACCCATTCTGTGGGATCTGCAAGTTCTAAAAAGTCAGTCTCTAATGTTAAAATGCCCTAATTAAACAGCTGTGCTTAAAAATCTGACTCGGTTCCTTTCTTGGTGGTACACAAGGAACAAATCCCATACTGGGATGACACAGAATATGGGGCAGGGGTTCTGTAAGATTTACTCTGGGAGCTGAGGAATCCTCTCAAGGGTTACATGAAAGGCCTGAACCAGTCTGGGTACAGAAAAACGGACTTGCAGGGCTATTGCATATTGTTTATGGCATTCCCTGCTTTGGTGACTGAGGAATATGCTCATTTTATAGCTTGCTTCTTTATACTGTAGATTAAAGTTTTTAACTTGGTCTTTTTAAAATTGTGTTTAGAGTTATACTTCTGACAATAGGATTAATCCAGTGTCACTGTAAGGTCACTAACAGTATTTGGTTGGAATTTATGTCAGTTTACTCTGATAAAGCTTGCAAGTCTTGTTTTATTATCTAATTAGAAATCCCCTACTACTCAAAACAAGCCATATATAACCCAGAAAGTTCAGGTAGGTTGCTCAATGGTGGTGAAATGTAATTTCAGGTAACTATCCCGAGCTAATCACTTTCTTTCACTTCCAAGTGTACTTGGCATTCAGAGAACTAATACATTAGTATTTCCTCTATAGATTTGTTTTAGCTGTAAAAGTAAGTACATTTTGCCAAAAGAGTATGAAAGTATTCATCTCTAGCCAACTCAGAAACTGCAAAAGATCTTTGATTAAAAATAGTTCCCTATAACATCTCGTAGATTTGGTAAATGCTTTTATTTTATCAAGAGCCAATGCTGTATCAGGGCTAAATATGCTGACAACAGAGTGTCGCATTAGCTCAAAACATTGGGAACTGGCTGCCTGAACCATTTCTTGGATTTATGATATTAAAATCAATTGTGAAATTTTGACAAGACATCAGAATTGCAGAGGCATGAAAATAATTTCCTGTGATCTTACTTGCAGTAGGTGTCATTTATCATCCCATAGACGTGAATTCCATAGCAGGCATCCATAGCCAAAATTAAGGTAAACCAGCCCGTACTGAGATATGAACCTGATTGGACTCTGTAAAATATAACATACACAAAACAAATTGCAATGAGAAATTACCAACACTTTATCAAAGATATATAATCTATTACCTGGGACAAAAGACATTAGGCAGCTTGACAATCTGTCAAAACCGTACAATTACTTTGAATTATTTATAGATAGGCTCTCATTCTTGCCAGCTTGGGACCTCAAGCAATTGTCCACAGAAAATATAACATGTGAAATATCTGAAGTCCAACAATACATGTCCCTTAATACAGAAAATTATTTGTACACATAAAAAATAGACATTAGTAGAGTGTGTAAAATGAGCAATTCAGAAACTTATCAAGAAATCAAACTAATCAGAAATTAAACTTTAAGCAGCATATGAGCTGTGTGCATGTCACCATACCCTCTCACAAGCAAAAACTGAATTTTCAGTGCATTTTCTAATTGAATTTTTTTTTTTTTTTAGGGAAAATACGGTTTGTCACAACTACCTCATTCTCCAGAGCGTTTTTCTATATAAAATAATACTAAAAAGAATCTGAGTTACATCTTCTCTTCCTTGTCCATGTCCATGAGCTTCCTTCAGGCATTAGAGGATGTGGACTTCTATAGCTACCTTTCCTGGAAAGTTTTTACCCTGGGGAAACTCCTAAGTACCACTGATCTGCCTTTGCAGATTAAAGGATCATTCTGGAAGCTAGAAATGGAGTGCTAACTTAGTGCTGAAGAATGACTCTTTGGAACAAAAGGCAAAGTGGACACCAATTGTAATTGTCCCTCTTTAGCTGACACCTTCTTAGATGTGAAAAGGTATATCTCTTCTTCTTTAAGATTTCCATTTCCTCAAAGAGTATTTTGCCTGCTATCTAGCAAAGAGAATTCCCAATCCAACTGATGATATTTCAGAGAAACATTCTGCCATGTTAAAAAGCTGAATTGCTTCTAGCTTGCTTTTTGCTCTTGCAGCAGCAGAAGCCTTGAGCCTGTAAAGCTAACCATTTAGAATCATAATAACCAGTTATAAGAACACTGTGAAGATCAGGACCCTTCCAATAATGGAGCTTTATTGGAGAGCACTATATTGACAGTAGCATCTGAAATTTGCTATACTCAGGAGTAAAAAGGAATTTTAAAAAAAGAATTAATCAATATTTCATGTCTTGTTTTAACACCATTGAACCTTAGTCCTCTCATCTATATACTACACTGGCAGGATAAATAAAAACAGCAGAGTGAGTTCCCAGATACTTTCCCTGGGAGAAGAAAAACGTGACAGAATACAGATTATACACTTTAAAACAAAACACCAATATTCCTCCCATTTTTTTCTTCTGAAGATATATAGGAATATGAAAGAATACAGTTATACAGTGGGGATACTGGATGATTTGGTAACACCTTGGAATTCAATCTGACATTGTAAACATACTTTCGACATTCTAATGAAAGCAATATTAGAAGTACAAAAACAATTTTAGCTGTTCCTAAAAAGTCATAAATCTCTGAACACCTTTTAAAATATCATCCCATAAAACTACAGTGCAGGGCAATATCTTCACTCGTGCTATTATGCTAAAACTGTGCACTCAATTTCTTTCTCTATAGGAGAGTTTTACATGCTTTTGGCAAGGGATTTCTGAGACTCATTTGGAAGAATTCCTCCTGTTACGCCAATCATATTCAAATTCCAAATTGCATGCACTAAAATAATCTGCCATTTACGTGTAGCATAAGCCTATGCTTTTGTACAAATAGGAGGAAAGGAGAACATTAATTCTAAAATAGGGACAATACGAGTATAAGCATGCTTTGTGAAAACACTGAAGGTAGATCTATTGAGATATATGCATAGACAGCAAATCCAAAATTGTTCCCTATGGCTCAGAGTGATGTTTTCTTATGCCTCAAAATTAATGGGATACCAGATCTAGTCAGGAAATTGTCTCAACAACTCAAGAGAAAATAATGCAGTATTTTTCAAAAAACATATTTAAAAAGGACATGGCTTTGCTTTCAAGTCATGAGCTACAGCTGGCTTCAGCAATAAAAAGGAAAGGTTCACCAGAAGTTACTTTGTTCATCACGAAAATGAAAGCTTATTTTGTGTACTACTTCCTCTGTTATATGGGTTCTTAAAGAAATGTGAACTACTGGAATATAATTCATTCTGCTAAGCATCATTCAGAATTTCAGAAAAGTGCATGGGTATATACTTGCCATTAAACACATGAATAGATCAATGGAATCAATTTAATTATGTGCTTGAAACAAAGTATATGCTTGCTTATTTTGCAAGCTTCTTCACAGAGAAGTGAAGTTTTATATGCTTATAATGTCATTATTTCATCTCAGAATATTAAAAATAAGATCAAAGATTAAAAGTTATTTGAATTTTCAAGTTTCAAAACATTGAATTTGCATTTTAGTGCTTCTTTCTATAAACCCCAGTAGAAAAAAATGACTACACTTCCTCACAATGCCTTAAAGAGGAGATTTCCCTCCCTATTTTAGAAGTAAATGGTAAAAAACATGTCTAGAATTGCTGTAATTGCAATGCGTGATATAGAATACCTTACATTCATTCTGATTATTTAAAAATAAAACCTATTAGTCTGGGTTCTTTTGCCTTAACTTTCCATTATTCCACGAAAGCCATGTGAAATTGATAAAAGTAGATGAAATAGAGAATGCTCCCTATGAAAGTTTTGGAGATCAAAATTCATCTTCTTCGACATCTCTAACTATGCTGTGATGTAGGCTGAACAAAGGAAAAATTGATTCCTTCTCTCATGAAGGGAAAAGAGGTGCATCCTTTTTTTTTTTTTTTTAAATGATCAAAGGCAGGTGAGTTCACATTGGGTAAATGTTTTGTTGCCACTTGAGTTCTGATTTTAATATAAAATTTCAGGAAGCTATTTTCTTCATTCATTCATTCCATGATTTTTTATATGCACAATCAATTCTGGTTTTATGGTTCAGTGTACCGTAATTTCCAGTAGGGACTTCAGTAGTAAAATTAAAAAAAAAAAAAAAAAAAAAAAAGGTTGCTATGCAAACAACTGCAGCTTGACTGATCCCTTGCTTAATAAATAAATAAATATAAATAAGGGTATTGGTCTAACCAAACTGCAAGTTCTGTGATCCACGGGGACTTCATAACATCAGAGGTCCCTCCAATGTGCTAAAAGACTTGTAAAAACACTAGGAAATGAACAGAATGATTTTAAAGAACTACATCAATGTTAGCTTGGTACTTGTCCTTGGTACTTTTGGCTTTGCACCTGTAGTGCACCAAGATCCCTCCACCTTTGGGGAGATGTCAATGTATTCAAGTTTTGCATGGTTCTGTGCCACTCATCCCGTATCAACCTCATCTCTGACCCTCATGAATGTATCTGTTAGCACAAATTGGTGATCCAGCAATTCCAAAACCAGTCAGATTAGCTCTACCATTCTACTTATATTGACTGAGATTTCTTTTTTTCTCTAAAGGAACATCTCTAAATTTAGCTGCTGAACAGCTCTTTTTGCTTTCCAAGTTAAACACCTATGTTCGGCAAGTCACAGGTTTGGGTTATACCTTCCTCTCCACATCAAAGGTAGATTTATAAATGAGAGACTAGTGCAAGTTGACAAAAATGCCCCCATCTCTGAGGAAAAGACAAAGCCTGTGCACTCCCTTTGCACCTCTCCTTTCAGGAGGATATTTACTTCTCATGCCAGAAATCTGTTTTCCAGGGAGGAAAAAAAGGAAGTATATCTGGTACAAGAGAGAGATAAGATGCAAAATGCTGAAGAACTAGGCTAGATTTAATTCTGTTTTCTGCAAAACCCAGTACTTTGTTGCTAATAATTTCATTATATTCTTTCTGCAGAAAAAAAGCGTAAGAAGAGCCATGAATAAGACACAAGCACAGAGAATCGATTTCATCTGGTAAAAATCTTTGCTATTTCTGCACTATAGAGATACCCTAAAGGCAGTTGTTTATCATAATCATTCCCTCTCTGGTGCGTGTGTACATGCACGCGTGTGCCTGTCTTGCATTCCACAGCGATACAGGACAGCCAGCAGTGAACACCCATGCCCCTCTAGCAGCCAGCAGCCTGTTTCACACATTCAAAGCCCCACACGGTGCTTCAGGTCATTCAGAAAAGTTAATTGTTTATGTGAGGACAGGTGTTATTATGCAGCATACATGGTTTTATGCAAAGCTTAAACAAGTGGAAGGCACCGGGAGCAGCGCAGAGCACGTTCTTGATGCCGACAGTGACTGTGTTCGACAAGATGCACCTGGGAGAGGACATGAGGCACTCCTGCCACCCCACTCATGCACTGAGTTTGCGTTCGGCAGATCATCCTTTCAGTGAACCCTGAAAATAAATTGCACACGTGCAATTGATCTCCAGGAAATACAGGTTTTCTGTCTAAATTAGTGTTGCACTGATAGATCACAGAGGAGGAGAGTCCTCTTCCATTGCGCTTGGCACAAACTCACAGTAAAAGGCTACTCCTGGGCCAAGAACTAGCCCATGAGAATCTCTCCTCCCACTCTAATTTAAAAAGAGATGCAAAAATTATAAAAGTCCAATGTCAAAGCAGCCTTGAAGAAAGGAAAGGACGCTGCCAGATGATCACAGAAGGGAATACAAAAATGATGGCTTTGTATTTGACTGCATCTTCTTAAAGAAATTCAGCTATCTGACTTACTATTTACAATTTTTGGCAAGAAATGTAAAAATGGTGTTAGGAATATAGAAGAATGTGTCAGTGCAATTACTGAAATCAATACTATATCTGCTTCGGTATGTAATTTAGGCATATAATTCCAATCCTCATGTTAAGCATAGTTTTTATATTTCCTTCCTCTTTCTCTGCTCTATTCAATAAAGGCACAGAAACCTGGAACAAAGGCGGGGAGAGAGGGAAAAACAGCTTAAAGAAATTGACTTCTGCTACCAAAGCTTCTGTCGTTCCCTTATTTCTGATTCCTTGACCTGACTTTGATGCATCTCAGCTCAGTTGTAAACCCAAGCAACAAGAGAAAGGAGTTATTTGATCTGGGCAGTGGTGGATCCTCACAAGCCTGAGCAACTGAGCTCAATCCTGTTATCAAGAGTAATCATGGAGGTGCAGCTTACTGCAAAGCACCCAGGAAAAATATTAAAACTAAAAAATTGTAATGTAAACACTGCTTCCTGGCCAATATATATTTTGCAGATGATTCTTACAATGAAAAACCTGTGCTAATCTCTTCATATTGAAGGGCGTTCCCTATACCGAACAGGATTTGCTAACTAAATTTCTTAAAACTGCTGGGCTTTTGCAGCTCACATTAACTCTTCAGACACAAGCTCTGGACACAAAATGCTTACAGAACAGTAAATAACAAGTTTAGGATCAAGAGAATATTAGGTTGCTTGTAGAAACAGATCACAACCACTTTTTCTTTCGCACTCCCCTTCCTAATCCTCTTGGCTCCAGAAACACATATCCTCTTGGTTTCTCTTGAATCTTTTTTTATTTTCCTTTCCTAAGTACAAACTATGGTCTGAGGTACAGTCCATGTCATTTCATGTGCTCAGATTATTGGTAAAAGATGTCTTTTGTAAGTGCCCTGGTTGCAGTTGCCACCTGGGAGCTGAAGTCAAGCAGCTTATGCCTGATAACCAACAACCTTGACGCTGCACAGAAGGAGAAACTGAAGAGCAGGACTCTTCATATCTCCACTCGCACTTGGAATCCTAGTTAAGGAATGAATGAATGCTTAAATCGGAAGAGAATACTTCCCACAGAAGTATTAGGTATCACTGAGAAGAACTGATCAGTCATATTTCTTTCTTTCCTAATTTTAATTTTTTACCGTGCTAACCACCACCACAGCCACACAATTATGTCTGGAAAGAAGGGAATATAAATTCACATAAGCAGACTTGAGGGCTAGGACATTGCCATTTTTACAAACTAATTTGCCTCTTCAAAAATCACCTGGGTAAAATTCACTCCACCCTCAGGAAGAGGCATTGGTTCAGCATTTTCACACAGCATAAAGGGAGAAGAGAAGGATGTAGATTTTCTTTTGTAACAAAAAATGATTCAGAACTCAAAAGTGGGCAGAATAGAAAGGAAAAAAAAATCCATCTTTTTTCTTTTTTTTTTTTTTTCCCCCCTACACCTACATTTAAGTCAATACTTTCAAGCTTGGGTCTGCACATTTTTCTCCAGGGAGGATATAAACTAAACAGAGCTGCAGTTAATCCAGGATCCCCAAAGAGAATTAATTAAGTAGGCTTTACCACTTTTTTCTTTTGATATTAAAGGGCACATATTACTTCTAGCAGCATATTTTAGTGAAATCTATTGTAGGTGTATACAGAAGAAATTTTCTGATTAGCTCTTACCTTGTAAAGACAAGGTTCATCTACCCTTCGCTAAAAGCAGTTTGTATTTTCATTAAAATGTTTTCTATTATTTTTCTTAAAATTTTGAAAGTAACAACAGAAGAGACAACTGTCTAAAGGTGCACAGTGTACGGCTCTGTCTCTGAGATGAGAACAGAGGCTATTGTAAATGTATTTTTTATAGTGCTATGGTGAAAATGAGAAAACAGCTAACATAAGACTGTTTTCTAATCCTGTTCAGCTGCAGGAGGAGAAGTTCTGGAAATTCTTAGCTGACAGAAGCCACACTGATGTACATCACCTGATACCCTTTTCAATTTTCTATAGTTTGGAGTCACTATGTTATTTTGATTACCACCTCTTAACCCAGAGGGGAAGACAGTGTTGCATTTTTCCCTTCAGATTTCATATTGATCTTAGAACTTGGCTTTTCACCAAATGGATGTGTGCTCATCCAGAAAAGGCCTGTGAAGGACCAGACACGATATTAACAGGAAGTTTAATTTGTGAAGAGAAAATATTCTCCGACAGAAGAGAACTCAGATGAGGTCCTGATAAACAGTACTTATCCCTCTACCAGTAATTTATCTCTGCCCAGTGTGGTATTGATAAGCATGTTTCCAGATATTTTGAAATTAATACCTAACAGTGAAATTAATAGCTAACAGAAGCACCATGAATCTTCGCTGTGCTGTGCTAGGCACTGTACATGCTCGTGTGACAGATAGTACTTTGACATGTAAAGTCGAATAATCAAAAGAAGCCGGTATTTAGGAGAAAGAACATAGCCTTATCCCTAGTTCACACAGGAAACTTGTTGAATACTGAGATTTCCTCCCTTTTATTTAAGGTACATATGTAAGGTGTAATTTAACATGCATGCTAAAGTCTGTACACTGACTATAGCAGAGTGGAACAAAACAAATGAAAGACCTTTTAGTGCTATCCCATAGAAGCTTCCTACAATACTTATTGTGTTAGAAACCCACATTCTGTGAAATTGCATCCAGAGCTACAGAGAGTGAATAGTGTTCTCTACATGACTATTTGTACAAACCAAAAAAGTTCACTTTAGATTATGGAACATAAATATTTTAGCAAAAATGAAATCTTAAATCCAGACAAATTATTGCAACGTGAAAAACGAGGTGAAAATAGAACTTGTGTGGGTCTGAATTTTAATTCAAATGTAAGAGGGAATAATGTAACCCATCAGTCAAGCTTTGAAGATGAACTACTAATTAACACAGATGTTTCCTTCCCTTTTACTACTCTAACTTTCTCCAGATTAACTTCTTTTGCTAACGTAGAAAAGGAACAAAATATTTCTCTTGCCTTTTCTTTATTCATCAACAATTTAATGAACCACCCCCACACACACATAGCTATCGTGATGGTTACTACTTAGCATCACTGTTGGGGTCCTGCTGAGTCTGCATGTTCCAACCAAACTTCTGAATTATTGAAACTTCTGCTTCCTTCTCCCCGGTTCTATTTACATAGGAGAGCTCTCCTCCACTGCTTTAATGTACCTCCGCATCTCATAAAAAGAAAGAGCAGATGGGAAAGGTTAGTCAGCTCCTCTCTTTCAGAGTGGCAGGGAGCTGGAATAAACCTTTTCACTTGTTTTACTCTATGGCACAGGTTCAGTGAAAGCATCTACTGATCAGGTTTTAATTCAGTGGGCACTTCTCTCCAACCTGCAATGTACACAGGGAGGTTGAGATCTAATTAAGTTCTGCCTTGAAAAAACAGCTCCCACATCCTTGGGACATGTAAGTTTTTTAGTTTGTTTGTTTTGTTGTACCCTTCTGCTCACAAAAACCCATCACATTTATAAACTAGGGTCTTACGAAGGCCAGATGTCTGCAGCCACTCATGTAAGCACCTACAGTGAGCCTAGCACCCCAACTGCAGACAGACTTAATAGGCAGGACAGACAACAAATGGAGCATTTTTTCTCTCAAACAGTCATACAGTGGCCTTTGTAGAAAGATATGATACAGCAAATAATTCAGACTCGCAGAGCAATGCCACAGCGAAGCTTATCAGAAGAGGAACTGCGGGTCAGAGCAGATCCTCAAGTCCGTCGCACAATTCCTTCAGCATTGGACTGTTCCAGGTTATTTTCTCCCTGTTTTCATTGAATAGACTGCAGAAGGGAAATCATACAAATGGAAGCTGGGAGAATAATCTGAACTTATTAGAACTGCAGTGAAATGCTCTAAAAGAGAATTCTAATGGCTTCCCTACCATCAACTGAAGTAGCAAATTAGTTTATTTTCTTAGTGTTTCACAGTCCAGCTTTTTGAGAATAGGAAGCTCAGGAATTATCAGACTAACCATTTAGCTAGTTCACTGTCAGTCTAAGTTGGGGTCTAATTATCAAATGTGATGAAGAATTTGGTTACCATGATTTGACATTTCCCATGAACCAGTTATTAGAGCATAGTCGTGAAGCAGGATAGCAGTCTTCTACTTTATAAAAAATTATAAATAAATAAAGATATAAAAACTCTCCTCTACATATTACTTTGCTTTAAGTGACATTATCACTTCAGTGGACCCCAACCAAGATCTGGATATGTTGCCAATGGAGCTCTGCAGGCAATCAATTCTTCAGCAGGCACGAGCACACATCTGATAGCAGAACATCAGAGCGGGCAGCTGCTGCTGCTCTCTCTGGGTATCAAAGTTCTGGGCATCAAAGTTAACTGAACTCATATCTATATAATTTGCATTACACACGTTAAAATAGGCTAATTCATTACAGCTAGAAACTACAGCCCATTTGTTAAAATGCGGATGACTCGGCTACATGACACCTTTGGAACATCTCTTGGGGATCAAATTGTAGAACTCAGAAGTGCCAAAAATCTATTATCTAGTTATATTACACAGAACTTCAGGTAACACTAATAGCTACATTGCTGGAAGGAATACCAGATTAAAAATTAACAGTTCAATCACACACAGTAGCAGAGATAGCATCGCAATTAGCTTTACAAAACAGCATCATTCTTTATGAGTTTTTTTTCTTTGCCTCTTTATGCTATTTGCCTGATAAGCCCTTGCCAACAAAGACATTATACTAATTACAATTAGTTATACAATGTGTGGGACAACTGAAATGATTTATTGATTTTTCCCTCAAAAAATAAATCTGATTTTGCATTCTAAATACACAATAAGAAAAACAAAGCAGAAGCCCCAGACGGCATGTTTACTGCAGACATGTACGAATGTGAATATACATGTAGAGACACCCAATACATTTATAACTTTTATATTACAATATGTGCCTGGAAAAGAGAAGTGCAGTATAGGTTGTGTGAAATTAAATTTCTTTTCCCCTGAGCAGAGACTTTTAAGGTACAAAACCAAAAGCTGAAATGTCTTGTAAAAAAGTCTTGAAACTAAGAGGCTCTTTCAACAGCGATTAAAAATGAAAGTTTCCAGGCCAAAAAAATATAATCTGCTCATTTGTCATTCAGTGTTATTGTAATACCGACTAAGGTTGCATTTGATATATTATATACATACAATCTGCACTGACAAAAGAATAGGAATAAAAGCTATGTTAAATCTATCATGTCTCAGTGATACACTTTATACCCTGTTTTGGAAATAATGAAATAATCCTTTTGCTTCTTTTGCTTTGGAAATGATAATAATCTGATCTGCAAGACCTTCCTAGAGCCCCTCTTTTTTTGTCCATCGCGCCTGCATCATGCAACATCATGAACATTCCTCAAATCATATTAAGAATTTGTACATCCTGTTACTATCACTAGTGTTCCAAGGTATATCCACCAAGAATGTTCATGGCCTAAGAGTCGGAGTGGAACACAATATAATGCTTGATACTTCACAGGGGCCCTATTTACAGTATTACATATTAAGTTCTTTTGAAGTTCTCCCCAGATATCTCAGCTTATTGAAAAATAGTTGATCCAGTTTAATGTTCTCTCAGACCTTTTAATATTCCCAGATATCTCCAGGACTCCATCTCATTCAAGTACATAGATATTAAACCTTCTGTAATACAGACAAATTAATATAGAAAAGCAAACATGCTTGGATGACACAGCCACACTCAAGAGAATAACAGGCTTCCTTCCTGTTCTCTGCAAAGCCTTTTACTACAATGGCTGACCATTTTCTCTTCAGTTTTGCCATGAGAAGACATAAGCACTTAGGCAAAACACATTTCTCTCTTTTCCAGTCTGCAAGTCAGCATTATCTGATTAGGTCTCTTCATATGGCTTGTTCAGTCCCACTTATCAGACACACTGGAAAATATTTCTAATAAGCCACCAGAAATCTGCCTTCATATCTGGTGTCAGGCTACATATAACAGAAATCTTTTCATTTTAGTTTTAAAGTATTGCCTCATTCAACAAGCTGACTGTTCGCTGACACACAATCTAACCTAAAGGCTATGGATCAGCAGGTAAATGCAGAAATTCTATTAGTTTTCAGTCCTGAGGTTTACGCCTTTCATTTCAAATGAAATCAAAATCCTACACATGAATAGGTAAAGCACAGAGTAAAGACCCTTTCTTAAAACCATCCATTACCTATTACATGAGTGCAAAGAAGAAAGCAGCTTCTGCATCTTGTAGATACTGTATTTCTTGTGCTCACTGATTCTGGCAAGGATGGTAAATAGCAGACATAAAAGGGTTCCATTTTGAAGAAAAATTAAAACCATGACAAACGTTATATTGGGCAATGTGAAATCCTGCTAAGGTACAGAGACAGGCACAGTCAGATATGCTTGGTATTAACAAAACCTCTCCAAGCTTGTTTAAATCTGATTTCCTTACCTAAATTCAAATTTAAAAGTCATAGGCAAACTTCTCTATGCTTTAAGGGCTTTTAGAAATGAACCTCCCCATTTAGCACCAGAGTGAGGGAACAGAAAATTGTGTTTAGTGAAGTGTCCAGAATGTTTATGAAAACATTACTTGCCTCTGCTAAAAAACAAGAGCATCAAAGAGCTATTTCATTCCCGTGTTATAGAAGCATACATACTTTTGATGTGTAATCAGACTGTCTATCCAGCTTTATATATAATACAAGAGATTTATGTATGGCAGTGACACCTGATTTCACTGTACTTTTTGCTTTAAGGAGATACACTCACTGGAAACTCTTAGAGTGGAAAAAGCTGATACCTTTTGACACAGAATACAGTGTGAATCACCAAATGAACAGCCGTGAATAGCTCACTTGCATCTGGTGTGGCCAGGCAGAAATTCACTGAGGTCACTGGAACCACTTGTTCCAGAGTGGAATTTCTCTGTGAACCTGATATCCTGCACACACAGACAGAAGTACATTTTGGTAAAGAGTCCTGTATCAGGACCCATCCTAAACTTGTTGAAAGAACACCTCTAAATTCTAGCTTTGTGGCTCAGAGCAATTCCTTTAATACATACACAGTTACCATATAATTATATCTCACACTGCTTTCCTCCAAAACAGCTGATGATTGACTTAGAAAATCAAATGTGATTAATTCATCGCAATTGTGATCAGTGTAATAAAACATTAGCAAAACCTAGTATCTATTTTGTAAATTCAGTTAAGGAAAAGTTTCCTTGGATTTGTTATTTGTTCTTGAAAATATATTTCAGAAAAAGTATATCTTTTACTTCTTTGAAAAAATAGCCAAAATATTTTATTCGGAGATGGCATTCAACAGTAAAGAAGCTACTCATCTTGATGGGTTCACTCTTTGTCAATACATATGCCTACTTGTCCCTTTCATTTGTTTTTTTGCATTTATTTTTATTTCATTCATATTTCCCTTTGGCAATAGGTCTAATGGCCCCTTCTTTTACTTTGCACTGACACTGTCTTACAGTTTAATGATTACAAGTGAGTTGTTATTCCTTCCTGGATCTCTTAGCTATTATACTATTCTCTTCATGTATAGATTTCCCAACACTTCTCTCTCCACTTTTCCCCAAGTGAGGTAGAATTGTAGCTTTTACAGCAAACTGAGAAGAAACAAAAGTCTATATAATAGGAGAGGATTTTGCCCTATGTATTCAAAACAAGAAATGCTACCTCAGCGGATTTTGCAGAAAAGCAAACAACCCTCAAGGTGTAACGGCCAGTTCATACCTCAGTAAAGCCCAGGACTCCAACTGAACCACTTACAAGAGAATACAAAATAACTGTGATCACTCTTGTGTCTTACAAAAGATGATAATGGAAATGCTGTTTTATCTTGCCCTTCCTGAATGGTGCATGCCAGCTCCCGATTCTACATAAGAACTTTTGACAAGGAAAACGTGCTCCTCTGTACTCTCTATCCAGAGGCTGCCTAAACGGTGCCTGATAATTGGCATTCTGCTGGTATATACAAAAACCAGGGCTGCAGAAAGCTGTGTAAAATCCACTGTCTGGGGCTGTGAAACCCAGAGGAACTGTAAAAACTCTGTGATGGCAGGGCAATAAAGGGCAACTTAGGGTAGGGATGAGGAACTGTGTGTTAGATTAACTCCCCAACGGCATAGAGGATGTTTAAGGTGGCATAGAAGAATACTGATATTGAGCAGTTTCCAACACATTTTTGAATTTCCTTGAAAATCACTATCTAAGTTTTGATGTTTAACTTGTTAGATCCGATGAGATTAGGTAGCATGGCTGCAGAGTTGTGATAAGGAGTTAAAGTGTTAGGAAGAAGCTACAGGTTTCAATAAAGCAAAGAAGAAAAACCCATAGCCCTAAACCATTCATATGGAAATTATTCAATATAAATAAATACTTGTCCTCAAAATACTCATATAATAATCTGTGTCTGTCTGTTGTTATGGAAATTCCTCTATACACAAATTATTACAACATGAAACAATGCAGACCTCTTATATCTCCTCATAGCTAGACTAGCATGGCCCAGGCTTTGCTATTTTAATGTCCTTTATGCAGTTTGTGCATATGTATATACTCTTGTGCAGTATCCATTATTATCCATTATCCTTCTGTCATGCATTAGCTCTGCATATATATATACACACACACATATATGTAATATGTACATATTAAGCTAACTGGTACCATAATTGGTACCATAGACATACCTTGAACTGAGAGCTATCGCAGATATTCCTTGCACTTACAATGGAAAACAGTTAGGTTTTATATATTAAAGGGTCACTTATTATAAATGTAGTGGTGACATTATTATTTTCTCTTAATTTGTGCTAAGCAGATACAAGATATAAAAATGTAGGAAAAAGGAATACCAATTAAGCTAATTTCCTTGATATGATTCAATCAATATATTTTAGAAACAGTTCACGGGCAAAAGCTTTCATAAGTACCTGAGAACACCAATAGAGAGGCGGAAGAAGACAGAACACTTCCAGCTGAGCTAATGAGAGTTTGCCATTTACTTGTGCAAGCATAGCCAGCGAGCTGCACTTCAGATTACAGCAGCACAGTAGTACGCAAAGTATGCAGGAATGAATATTACTATTTAAAAGGAGAAAAATCAGTAACCAGGTGGACAAAAACAGGCCTATATATCTCAGCTAAATGTATGCTGAGCTTATAGCAGTTGAACTCATGATCAGTGGCCAGAGTATGCGAGGCACCTTGTCAATCTGTCTGTGTGGTACATGATGTTACTGATCCAACAATTTATCATCACCTGATGACTGGAGGTTGCCAACTTAGCAGTTCTGCCTGGAAAATATGTCAATGCAATGCAGGTCCCTAACCTGCTTCAAGCAAAATCCACCAGGTTAGGCCAAGACACTTTCACTGGAAGCTAGGATAGCTGACTTTGAACCAGGACAGTAACCCCAGATCGACAGCCAGAAGCATTCTGGAAGTTGTCATGATTTAGACCAAGCATCTTAATCCCCAGCAGCATGCTTTCATGAGCCTGGAGAGAGCAGTTTCCCAGAATTTTTGAGTAATAGAAGGCTGGGAAAAAAATATGCACCTGAGGAGAAGACCAAAATATCTGATACTTTGAATATGGACAAGTAATGGTTTCAAAAATACTTTGTCACTATAGAGACAGCTATTGGAACCAAATCTTTTTCAAGTCTGGGTTGAAGCATGTGTCATAGTCACAGACAACAATCATCATCCTAATGGTAATTGCTTTGCCACTCCAGGAGCCCAAGCAGCACAGAGAGCAATGACTGAATATCTTTCAATTCACCTCTTTGTACCTTTTACCTGCCACCACATTGTTATGTACCAGAACAGTTGTTATAAAGTCCCAGAATTTGAATATTATACAACAGGAGAGAATACTGCCAGCTAGAGAGGAGACTGCTAATAAACTGTTCCTCTTCAAGCAAATAATGCTGAGAGCTTTTCAGTACTTTGCCTGAGGTGTTCAACTTTGGTAAAACATACACATAAGGAGAGGAAAAAATAATATTTGACACAGCAGTTGGGTGGAGGGTATTACTATGGATTACATAGGCTACATTAGCATGGATTTCCAGTCAGCACCAGCACACAGGAAGTTCCAAGCACCTTCCAGAAAATAGTCTTTTTTTGTATTGTTAAAAAATAAATTAGTTCTGATTAAAATCCTATATTTTCCAAAAATGCTACAATGGAGTTTATTTTCTTTGTCATCTCTCTCTCTCTTTTTTTTTTTTTTTTTTTTTTTTGTGCTATGGCATTGCATTGTACTGTGCTTTTACCTACAGCCTGCATGGACAGAAGGCCTCACCTACCCAAGCACTACAAATTAGTGGTTGCACACAGCTCTTTTGAAACACCAAGTTGCCTTCACACTTTCGAGTTCTCTAAAATGGAAGGCAATCTTTCCATTTCTGTGAAAAGTACTTTCTGAAAAACAAAATAGATTAAGCTGTTGGCTCACCTGTAAATTAAGTAGCCATTCAGACTTTCTTAAATGAAGCACACAGAAGTTATTTGAGACTCCCAAATGTCTCAGTCTTGCTCCTACTGATATCAACAGCAATAGTGTTATTGACTTCAGAGGCATAGGATCAAGGCCAGAGTCATTAGCAAATAAACTAAAGATAAATTTAAGCCTCAATCAATTGCATTAACAATGCATAGGACAACAAAAAGACAATGTGTTCCACAAAGACACAAAGCAACAGATATAAAAAGCACAACCCACAACAAGGGGTAAGCAGGCACTTGCAACATGACCACCTGTACACAATTTGCCCTATAATGCTTGAATGTCTGCCTTGCAGGTGGGCAACACAACAGTAACCATGCAATTACAAAGCTAAAAAATTGGAGACATCTGTTTCAATGTAAGAATTCCCTCCAAATACACCAATATCTCTTTTTTTAAGTTCCAGTGGAAGACAGGAATTACTAATGAGAAAAACAGTGCAAATATTGTAAATATTCATTTTATGCATTAATGTGAATTTATGTTACATCTTTCTTCTGAGCCATTGTGAATCTTTTTTTCTTGTTAGAAAGACTGAAGATCTATTGAAAGTCTGTAACTAGTATATTCTAAAATATATATTAGGCACAGAGATAAGCTATGCTAACAACAGAAAGAAAAAAAACTAGGGAAGAAGTTTCTAAACACAGAACTCCACAATACCTTTCTGGAATACTGGTTTCTTTTGGAATAGAAAGAAATATTGTTGTGATTAAGAAACTGAAAACAACTCCCTGCTAATTGGTAAAGGACAAAGGAATTAAAAGTTTAAAGACTGACATGTATTCCAGTGGCTTTTGCTGAACCATTTTACACATTCGGAGACATGTCAAGAGAAGGTCAGCTGAACTAATCTGTGTGTATGCTTTGGCATGTCCACTGAAACATGTCATCTCTCTACTCCAGAGTTATTGCTGGCTGCCTATGACACTAAGCCTCAAAACCAGGCTCGGCTTGATCCTCAATGGAGGTGTGACTGATTTGTCTTTTATAAGCCAAAGAAATCTATACACAGGGTATCTCAAGAGACTAATAGTTCAACTTCTCTTGGAGTATTTTCCACTTCTGTCTGCTTTCAGAGTTGTCCTTTTCCTGATGCTGTTGCTAAATAGTGAGAAAGGAACCATCAATTAAAATTAAACATCAAAAAATCAATTTTGTGGGACACAATTCAAAGGAAAGTCAAATGTTTTTGTTTGTATTCAATTACTTGAAAAGCAGAGCTTAAACATTCACTGCTAATTGTGAGTTCACCTTTTCCCAAGATGGAACCACCACTTCCCTGATTGGTGTCACAAACTCTTCCCACATCTAAGATAACAACCATGGCTTCATAAACTGGAAACCTAAAACCTCACAGCAAACATCTGGCAGCAAGTAAACAAATGAAACAACATATCACAGACTAAAAGCAGCCATGAAAAACTCTCACGTATAGAAATTATTTGTCACATAGCTGACAACTCCATTCTGTCTTCCTGTATCATGAAACACGCAGGAAACAAACTGCTCCCATTTATCACTATTTACCAGCACCGCTCTCATGGGTCTCAGAGCCCGGACCAGTCACAGTCACCACCCCCTGGACATCCACGGGCTCCATCTCCTCCTCATGCCATCTGCTCTTTGTCACATACTAATCATGATATATTGGTGGATGCGACTGCTACCTGCACTGAACGCCGCTCCTGATACCTTCCTGCAGGTTTCGTCAAAACTAGGACTATGAACCTGTGTATGTCAGCTCGAAAACCTCAGGAGCAGAGAGGCAAGCTTTTGGACTAATATTACTTTTTTTATGCCATTATTTTGCCTCCTTGCGCAGTGTTAGGAGACAGAAATTCTAATTTGGTGCCACTCCTATCCTTCAAAGATATGTTGGGAGCAAACAAATCTAGTTGCTAACAGCCTCTCTTGCATAAGACAGGATCGTGCTTTTGAAATTGGACTTCAAAAGAATGCTAAGGTTTAGCTGTGCAAATTAGTGCTTGATTGGTCTGTTAAAGGGAAAGGCTGGTTATCATCTTCAGTAATAATACGTATATTTAGACGCTTAAGGAAACCTGACAGTTGCCAGACACAAGAAATTATCATTTTCCTCTGTGAGTCTGGCTCCATTACACACATGTTCAGATCCCATTTTTGTCAGCCAAACTTCTGTTTAAAAATACATTTTATAGATTTTAAGCAGCCTTTAGTCATTTATTCAGGAATTTTCCTTTTAATTTCAGTCAGCTATTAATCGAACAGGGAAGAAAAATGTTCATACGGTTTGAAGAATATACATTTCTCTACCTCTGCCTCGGCTTACATATGAGAGGGAAAAAGGCTCTGATAATCTGAAAGGCTCTGAATAAAATACAGTACCAGAGGAAAGGTGACAAGGGAAAACTGAGCTTTACAATGTTTTCATGTCCTAGTTCAGGTGAAATAGGCAGTTAATATGCTAGAGGCTGTTTTCTGTATCACCTGAGACACTAAAGAGGAGGTTTAGAAGTAGCATGTTCAATATATATATAGAGTCTGCATCACAAGCGAGTGGTTTAGCTACTGCAGGAGAATCTGTGACTACTTGAGACAGACAGACAGGCATAAAAGTTTAACTAATTTTGAAGTAGAAGTTAAATATCGGAGGGAAGGTTTCTTGTGCAGGCCCGCTTTGAGAACAACAGTATGGGATGTCTTGTTAGTAGGTAACCAACTTCAAGGGCAAGTGCTCTGTCAGCAAACAAGGAACCAAAGAGCAACTGTACTGCTGCTTCTAGAAGCTGACATAAACCTGAAGGCTATTGACTGTGCTTTGCATGCCTGTAGACAAATAAGGTACTGCATCCGGGTGATTTGCTATAAGTATTTACGCTGATACTCTAATAAATGTGTTCTGGCTCACTGCCTTGAGACCCTGCTCCTCAATATGCCCACAGTTTCTTACTGTCTGCCCAGCATTAAGCACACTAAATAATTTGAGAAACTACAGGGAGGGTAATATATTCAGCAAACCACACAGGACCTTACCCTTGCAAACAAAGTTTGACAACACTTTTGCTCACAGAAAAAAGCATCTTATTTTGCATTTATATGATAAATAAATATTCCCAGTTCTCTGTTGGTCTGGAACAGAGGTTAATAGAGGTGAAACATCCAACCAACCTCTCTAACATGCACTTTTTTTGTGTAAGAAATCATTCTCTGGTTGTTGTTCCCACTTTATGATTTTATGATCCTGGGTGCAAAATCGGTAAAATGAAGAAGGATTGAAATTTTCTGAAATGTAAAAATGACTTTTAGAGTGACATAGAATGATATATTTGTGATATCTGTTCAGAAAATGCTGCCATGGCAGTCATTTCATTGAACAAACCAAGACCAAATCATCACCTTTCTCTTTGCTAGGGCTAAAGCCAGGATTTGCAGATCTCATCCACTAAGACTTGGCTCTGCAGATCTATCCAGGCTGAAAAGATTCAACCCAACCAGTAGTAACATTTAAGTGGATTCTATTTCTGTTCTGCTTGAATTAACTGTCTGAAGGATTCATTACTTACATAGTTCAAGGCTCTGAAAAAATCTGAATTAACTTCAGTGGTTCATTTTCATAGAACAGATTTAGTTTGCACAGAAGTTTAATCAGAGCTTTATCAGTGATATGCTGTTTCGATATGCATGGGATAAAAAATAACACTGATACTTGAAGATTTTAAAACTTTATTTCACATATAAACCAAATGTACAGAATATTGTGGTTTAAAAAATCTTTGACGCTAATAGCATAAGTAATAAAATATGTGTCTGGTCAAAATGACTCAGTATTGAACATTAAACCTGCAGTAACCAATTACTCATTGCTGTTTCTGGTGAGAAATGTGATATTCAAGGGTATAACCTAACCTGCAGTCATAAATAACAAATATATAAAAAGGAACAGGTTGATGGCAGGGCTACTAAATGCTGTTGTTCTACCATGTGATCTCAGCTTTGAATCCATCTGAAGAGTTGGTACAGGTTTATTTAAAAGCAATGAGGTCCGCAGACTCAGCAAAATCATAAAGTGGTTATGGTTGTCAGAAAGCAACAGTAATAAATTTGGGCTTGGTATGGGGATGGTGTCCTTTTTAAAAAAAGAGGTATGGGCATGGTATAAAAAAAAAGAAGAAGGACTCAGGTGTTTTGCTTTAACTTGTCATTTTGATTTGTATGGCAGTCTTCTCTTGAATTGCCTTGAAAAACCTTACCAGAGATAAAGAGAGACCTCCCTGGGATGTCATGTCACATGAAAAGGCTTTATCTTACCGTCCACCCAGTTTGCTAAATAAGTGACCTGTCATGCTTGTATTAATTCACTCAGGCCAAGGCTGAAATTCATTTTGAAGTTCATATTTCAGCATTTTTTCCTTGAATTTATTCAGCTTGTTGTGTAGAAACACAATGCTGGCTGTCATTGAAATCCCCCCACAAAAAATAGGGAAAAAAAGCCCGTCACATACTTTGGGTTGGTCTTCTTTTTGCTTTCTAGATCAAACAACCTTGTTTTGTGCAGCAGAGATTGGTACAACACCTCATCCATTTCAAAAGAGACTGTTTTATGAACTCGTGGAATACTGTTATTTTATACAGCAACTTGCAGATATGATCCTCTGACAAGCAGCGCTCATTAAAGGAGCATCAGCTGGCTCAAGCAGTCATCTTGGTTGTTACTGAAGTCAGTCAGACCCTGAGGGATTTTAACACCATTTGTTCAACAAACAGTCTCATTCTGTCCAGCTGTAAAAAAAAAATCCAATTTAAAAATAAATCTTTTGTAATGGTCTCAAGGAAATATATGGTGGGGGAGGATTGAGAAGTTATCTATTATACAGGCATTCTGTTCACATCAGAGATGATTCTGCCTTGATAAACGAACAGTGACACTATTGGCAAATCTGGGATTTGAAGTAATGGCTCATTAATGCAACTGCACACTAAGTAATGTACTTGGGTGTCAGCGTTCTGCTGAGTTTTCTACCTCATTGCAATGCTCTTTTTCCTCCTAGATACACTTAAAAAAATCCAGGTAGTCCTGTCGATACGGTAGTTTGAAAAATGTCGCCATGTGCCTAGAAATTTGTGTGTATATGTAACTGTGCATTGACATGTGCACTGGCTTGATGTATTGTGGAGATGCAAGTTCAGCCTCCTGCAGAGATCCCAATTATGATACGATTGGAGTGAGCTTGCAGACCTCTCTCACGCTGGGATGGAGATGGTGTGAGGAACTAAATTCACAAAACACGGCGTCATGCTCATACTGCACGGCTTGAATAGCTCTTCCAGCCTCACACAGTGCACATCTTACATTTCTTTAGAGACTGTGAGGTTGTGATATGGCTGAGCTGGGGAAGCAGCGTATTCAGTTCTTCCCCTTCGCTAACAAAATCCTTTCCCCTCTGACCTGAGCTTCCATCACTTCTTCCTTCCCTCTGCTTCTTTCAAATCGAACTTGAAGGTTTCCACCTATCCCTGTTAGAGGTCCAGTGTCCAATGGAACGGTTTGTGCCGCTCACCTCTGTCCCAACAACGTGAGTGCTCAAAGGCCCTGGCAATAGTATTTTAACGTCATTTACAATGTAGAATCTGTCTGAAAAGCCAACTGGAAGTGGTACTGCTGCTAAGGCAAAGTTTTAAAGTGAACACAGATAAGGGGAGGATTCGATATCAGGAGGAATGACATCCAAAAGGGTCAGGCTTAGTAATTCCTTTAATCTGTCACCCATGGATGACAGAAAGCTGATTAAGCCACCTTTGTGCTATAAGAGGGGAAAATACATTTTCAGCACAATTATATAGCATCATATTTAACTTACGATATTTGTCAGCAAGAATTGCTAGTCATTGTCCGTCTCATATAAATTTATTGTGCGAGAAACTCAGAAAAAGGTGTGTGTAATTGTTTCAAACATGTTCCATCAGATTTTCATTTGTAGACTGATGTGACTGCTACAGAATAAAGTGACCTCATGCTTCCTGCCCCAGGAAATTTTGGAAATTAGACGTTTTAACTCAGTGCAACTCACACTGCAATATATTTTAAATTACGAGGAACTGAGTCTTTTCCTTGATGTCATTCATCTGTGTGACATTCCCTGATTTATCCCTGTACACATAAACTATAGATCACTTCTTATCTACATAGCTTACTGCGTCTTACATAAAAATCATGAAGGAAATCTCAAAGGCAATTATTTTGGAATTAGACAGCTGTAAGGAATTCCAGTCAGACCCACAGGGAATGTACAGAATAGCTTGAATTTACATGAAAATTCACCTCAGATAGAGCTTTTGAAGAAACACGTAAGTCTCTGATTGGGACTTTTTGAAATTTTACAGAATTGCCCATTTTCCCCCAAGCCTATGAAGACACATCTCACAGTCAGCAGAGCTCTCATCTGCTCATAGCTCCTGGCTGCTGACCATAATCCCTTTCCTCTGCCCCTCAAGGTAGGGAGCAGGAACAAACATCCACTGCGGTTAATGGGATCATCTAAAGCCCTCCAGAGACAACTCTCCTGCTCCATTAACCCACTAGGGCCTGGTCGATAATTACCAAGGCCAGAAAGGGGTTCAATTCCCAACCTCTCTCTATTGCCACAATATTTCTTTACTGATGCATCTGTGCACACAACGAAGTGAATGCATGAACCAACGCATATTACCTACTGTTCAAAGTATAAACGTTGTCAAGAAGCGTGCCTAACTAATTCCACCATTGGGCTCGGATCAGACTCTGCATTTGACAGTAAACACAGTATTCCCAGCTTGCCCAAGGCAACCGTCACTCTTATCACTTTGGCTTTTGATGTGCAGCACCTATGGAATAAAAATACATAGCAAGTTGCAAACATTAAGGGTGAACTTGGGAACCTCTTGTTCCAAGCCCAGATATCTGATACTGAATTCGCCCGTTGGCAGATTCCAGGCAAGAGCAATTTAAAAAACTAAACCAAACATGCTATTATTGATCGCATTTTGTCTGCTGTTCAAGGTGCAGGATTTTCCCCCAGAGGTACCTAGGCGGTGCACATGGCTGCCTGCAGTCTGAAGGCCACGGAGCTAAAGAACAAACTGATTGATTTTCTATTCATATCCAACAGCATTTTAGTCACATGAAATATTATTTAATGGCACTGATTACAGATTCAATGAAATTATCTCCAAAAAAAGCAAAAACCCAAAATAACGACAACTGCCTCTCCCCTAGTCTGTAGTGTTTGTTCCATACAAGAAGCAAGCGCACTGGCTGGTTGCATTGGAGGGTCACATCTTGATTAAGCAGAGTGTCAAGAGTATTGATAGCGTCTTTTCAGTATTCTGGGGAGCAGCCATCAATAAAACCCTAACAGAGCACAATGGCTTCTGCTCTCTTTTTATTAATCATGAAAATATATTTACAGTTGGAGCTGAACTGCATTGTACAGAAGCATCAGTCCTCTCTGCTCACATCCACATTACGATCCGCTTTCATTTTATAGGAATTGAAGCCTAAAATGGAAGTCAGTTCTCATGAATCTTCCTGTTGCAAGCAATTATTGTTACCAGAAATCTTCAAGGAAAATCAAAACAAAGCTCACAGGCAAATCAAAATGACAGGTTCCAAACAAAAGCACATTAAAGCATAAAGAAAAAAAATAGATCTATTTCCTTTACCACTTCCAACTTAATAAAGAAGCTTCTGACAAGCACAGGCCTGTTATATACACAGCTGCCTGAATCCACATTCCTGATTGTTTTACATGAAATTGTTTCAAGAAACCATCCTTTCAAAGGAACTAAATGGGAAACCTCTCAACTGTATTTACTTGAAAAATCAAAGGCAGGTGAAAAGGACAGTAGCTTGCTTTCTTCTTCTTGGTAAAATTCCCCTCTAATCTCTGGGTTCAAGACCATCGGTTTGTTTGTGGCTTGTTTGGAACAGGCAGAATGTAGGGATAATCTCACATTTTCAGGGCACAGCAGAGGGGAGAAGTTTTCTCCTGCAGTTCAGCACTACATTGTGTGGGTCAGATAGGGAAGTTTACCTGTTCACAAAAAAAACCTTCAGTATGGACAGATACAACACAAATAGAAATCCTTTCCCTCCTTATACAGAGAAAATGTTTTGCTGGAAAAAATTCACTGCAACGACTGCCTGCCTGATCCCCGAGTCACCTGCTCTACCACTCCCAGGAGGTGCAAACCATCTCCTGGGGTTTGACAAGCTGCTTCATCTCCTTCCAGGGCAGGCAGCACCTCACAGGAGACATCCAGCATCTCATGTGACTTGGCCCTTAATGCACAGAGGAGGGAAAAAAAAAAGAGAGAGAGAAGGAATAAAACTAAAACCAAATACTTGCATGACTCCTCTGCGAGAAACAAGAAATCCTTCTGAAAGCAGGCGGAGGGTGAGGAGCTAGGGAGTAGCTAGACTGCTGTCTCCTATGTCAATCCCATGGCAAATATTTGCAAGGACTAAGCAAGCAAACTTAATTGGCTACTCTTTTTGTAAGCAGAAGCCAGAGAAGATGTTCATCTTCAAATTTGATTTCATACCTTAGCTGTCACTGAGGAAATTAAACATTCAGACAGTCACTCTCTGCCAACTATGGAGACAGTTGGCAAATGTAAGCCATAAAGATAGAGATTAATTACCAGCTGTATCAGTTGTTGCTGTTTTCCTCTGCCACTTACGTCATGGTTAATCATGGATTGAACTCCTGAGAATTTCATACCTTTCACCCCAGCACTTTCCATGAATAAAGTGCAAACAGAAAAAAAAAAACATGTCATTCTTAGCTTTTATCCAACTGTAGAAAAAGGTTCTGGAAGTCACAACATCCCTCTGAGGGAGCAGGAATTTCAATGTTGGAGTCCATTCTCCAGTGAGAGGATTTAAACCTGACAGATCAAGGCATGTCATGATTCATTTATGAATTTTAATACAATATGTGCGTACAGCTACATCTGGTAAAGGAATTTCTATCTACTATTTGTATGTGCTTCTTGCTATTTTGGCTTCAGATTAGTTTACAGCAAGCTACATAAGACTTGTTGAAAAAGATCCTCAGCAAGTGTTATCAAAAAGAATAAAGAAAGAATGTGCATATTGCATACCTGACTTCCTAGTCCTAATTACTGAGCTGAACATTTCTCCCTGTGAAACCACTTTGTACCTTTCCTTTCTGTCTCCATCAGAAAAGATTTGATAAATAAAGGCTAAATTTCATAAAAAAGTGAAATACTGTTTACTAAAGAAAAGCACTATATCAGCCTATGTTGAGCAGCCAGCACCACATCAGTGCTCCTTTGGGACTTTATAAAACACAGGCATCCCAGTTTGCTCTACAGTTTTTAGAAAATATGTGTTATTGTAGCTAATTCATTAAGTAAACTTAGATATCAGCATTAGATAATATCTACACAGAACTTCCCACAGGAGATGAGATGAAAAGAATGTGCACAGAATTCATTACTGCAAAAATTTCATTAAGGTACATGCATAGCTGAGAAAATTAAATCTTTAAAAACAGTAGCATGGAAAACTAGGAGCACAGTTGAGGTAAGTTTCTTCTGGACCATAAGGACGTTCTAACCCAAATCCCATGTGAGATAAAGGGTCTTCTTCCAACAGTGTCGATGCATAGGACTAAGCCCGCAATAAGCAGATAGTATAGGAAGCTGTTCATGTGTGTTACCCATCAGTTCTTTCCCCCTCACAGATAGGCACAGTCACACTGTAATTAGCACCGTATCTATCTGTTCTCCTGAAAGCATTTTGCAAAAGCAACTGTTATTCCCACTCCCACATTACAAATCTGTAAACACTTTTAGAGAGGAAAAGTGTCTTCTTCCTTTTACCTGGCATTAAGACGTAGTAAGTTAAAATCCCTGCTCTAAATTGAATGACAATTCTTGCTGACAGAACCGGAGAAAGACCTCAAGGATTCATATTTCTAGCATGGTGAAAACCCTATGAGCTGCAGTTCACTTAAAATGTGCATTAATTAAGCTAAAACTAATGACATGATCAAAATTATCTTTAAATGGGGTAGCTGGGTATGGTTTGCACTTGGCAGTGCTGAGTGGTTTAGTACGGGTATATGACAGCAGGATTCACACAGGTCTGCGCCAGAACCAGCCATTTGTCCCGTTTGAATTGACTCAGATAACAGCATCTGAACTTGATACTGGAAAGACTGGCAATGCATGCGATAAACAGGACATGCTGTTCAGATAAAGAATAAAAACTAGCAATTATTGAAAGGCTGTCATGTGAGGTTGCTAGACATAAAACTGCCTAAGACCATCACTAGCTCTCTTTTCTGTGCCAAGAAGGCTGGCTGATGTAGGATCTCTGTTTTTTCTTGCCTTTACACTGGTTCTTGGGTAGGCTATTTCCAAGTACTTGTGGGCATGTAATAAAGGCCAGCAAATAAACTGCCTTCACCTGTGAGGCCAATATGCTGGGATATGTTTAACTTGTAAGTCTGCTACAGAGGTTTTGTCAGCTCTGCTGCCTGAGGGGGAGAGGTGACAGTAAAGTGAAGACGTGAGTGTAAACATAAAGACCACAGAGGCCCAAAAATAACATAATATTTGCCAAGTTTATAGGCTTACAGGTGTACAAGAAAGCCATGTATTTTGCTACCTATATTTTAGTTAAACTCCAAGATCTGGGATGAACCTCCATTTTATAAGTATTTTCTTTATGTTATTACAATCAGAAAATAACTCCCTGAGTGAATTTTAGAAATTTGTAATTTCTTTTTAGTTTTAGCTATTTTCTTCTAAAGAAACTAGGACCAAATCCTGACCCACTCCCCTTCCCTCTTTAGACCCACTGATGTGAGTGGGTCCCTCTTTCTGCTGTGTGGGGAGTGACCAGAACTTGCTAAAAGCCTTGCAGCTTTTGACTATACACATAACATGTGAACCCAATGAAAAGGTTACAGTCCTTTCCATAAATATATATACGTATTTTATATATATATATATATATATATATATATATATGCATACATGATTTAAAGGAAAAAATGCATTTAATTCTTCATTAGACTTAATAATAACTGAACGGGATTGGGTGACAGTGGATTTGAAGCAAACAGGATGTAGTCTGAGCTGTGTGGGACGTTGTGACATCCTGTCACCCTTGTAACTGTGTGTCCCTGATGTGGCATGGGAGGAAGCATGAGCCATTCAGGCTAAAAATGAAGATGAGAATATTCCTGTGTATACTGTGATGACCATAAAAATAATTACTCACCTCATTAACTGACCAAGGGTTGCCTTGAAGCAGTAAGATTCAGTTGGCTGGACTTGTCCCATTTAGATTACTCACTATTTTTGTTTACAGCGAATTGGGGACTATCGCTAACCACCCTATCAGTCATTATGAATGCTTCTTGAAAACACATTGAACATGTAGGACATTTTCCTATTTCCATCCAATCTATTTGGATACATGATATATATGATATACACAGTTTACATGATATTACCTTTCCTATTATCTTGATAATACCCATTCCTATAACACTAGGATAAATAGAAGATCTCTTACCTAATTTTAACAAGGCAAAGAAGGTTGATGGTTGGACCATAGGCCTGTCACAATTAAATGCAATATGACGGTAGATGTCATAGTGAAGAAAAAACCAAAAACATGACATGGTAATACTGGACAACATGGCCAAATTATTATTGGGGTAAATTCATATTATATACAACTCGAATGTCATGTATTTCAGCATGTATCCATCTTGTTACATTCCTTACAGCCATAGGCATTTAAAATTATGTTCACTGCATGGTAGAAAGAGATATTATTGGCTATTTCTAATTCATTTCTAATTGTGAACTAGATCCATGCAATTATCTGAAAACTGAGTGTGAAATAAACTGATTGTTTCAGCATTTATTTCTTATGCAGCAAAACAAAGAAACAACTCAGAAGTGACAATTTGCTGGGATTGCAAGCTTACTCAGCCATCACCAGGGTGCTTGAAAGGCCAGGCACTTCATTTTCCTTGGTAGAGATTAATTAGCCAGCTGTGACTCCTTTTATAAGTTTTTAAATAATGACTTGCATATATCTCAAAAGACAAGAATCTACCACTGCTGCATTACGCAAAACCACTGCTACAAGTTATTATTTCCAATAGCAATTCAAGTTTGCAGGAAACTCATGTATGGTTTTCCCATGGAGTGTAAGAAAATTCATGCTAATGCCTATGTAATTCCACTTGTGCTTACCCTTGTTTCTGATGTAATACTGCAACAAATTGCATCCTCATACCTCATATCCAACTGTGGAATTGGATATTCAAAGATTACTGAGGTACCTGCGTTTTAACTAAAATTTACACTTATGTTTAAGAAAAAGCTTTGGAAATGTTGCAGTAATCAATGCTAGGCGAATTTGTCCTATGGTTCATGAAAACTATGTACACACATTTATACATTGATACTTAAAACTTCAGTGGAGGCATGTTTTATCATGTTTCATTTTGGTTTTGTATATTTGTCCTTACCTTTCTCTTATACTGAGCAGAGGCACTGAAGGAGGTTTAACTACCTGCAGGTTTCAGATAAGAGGAAGATCTTTCCTTTCTCCTGCTCAGGTCTGGACTCCTTCATTTCATGTAAAATTTCTGTCTATAGTCATGGTAAAGACAAAGTGCAAGGTGAAAGGAATAGCTGCCTGTAGAGTGATCCTGGATAACTGCGTTAGTGCAGGGTAATATTGCTGGTTGGGATAGCATTTGGGGACTGAGGTGTCACTTGTTATTGTGTTTTTTAACAAAATGATAATCAATAAAATTGCTGTATCACTAAGCTGGGGAGAGGGAGAAGATATGGAATACTTCTGAGCTGATTTGGGCTGCAGCACTGGCAAGGTTCTGCAATAGTTTTGTCTCAAGGAATACAAAAATATTTGAAACATTGGAGTACTTATTTAATAGGCACAAAGGATCAACAGCTAATTACGGTGCATTTTGGTAATTAGAGTGGATATGATTTATGGTATATTTTAATTACCACAGAGAGCCTAGCTTGAAGGATGAACACTTAAAGCTCAAGATAAATATATGAATACATTATCTATAAAAGTAAATCCATAAAGTAACATGCACTTCAGGGATATTTGTAAGAAACTGCATAGCTACATAAGAATAGCCCGTTTCCATTTGTTATGTAAATTCCTGAAGAGTTATAGGACGATATCTCTCTCACTACTGAGTATTTGCCAGATACAATACCATGGTAATGTTCCCCATGATGAGCATACGCCTTTAAAAAGTCTGAAGGAAAGAGAACACCAAGCGCTTCAGTTTAAATGGGTGACACCAAATGCTACCTTAGCATTATTTCAGCCTTAAGCTAATGAATTCCTGCACTGTTGTAGGTGAGTCTCTCCTCAATTATGCAAACTTCAGTCTTTAGTACAGAGGTCATTATGTGACACACAAAAATTGTATAGTAATGAGGTTATTCACATTCTGTTACAGCGCATACGAATTGAAATCCAGAAGTGAAATTAACTTTCTTCCAGGTCCTTTTTATCTTCATAGATTTAGGCTAATAACACAGTGCCATGGTAGGACTGAGACAGGAATATTTCAGAACGCAGCATCATACCAATATCACAAAAGCAAACATCATAGCAGGGAGTATTGCATTAGCACCCTGCTTCTGAGCTCTAGAGATGAATTTCATATATAATACAGTGTGATGTTTACCAATTCATTACAATGACCTGGCTTGCTACTTCCTCAGAAAACTGCAAAAATGAAAATGTCACACACATTTGCATTCAGGGGGTTACTGTGCATCACTGCACACTTCTCATGCTGTCTAAACAAAAGTCGGCTTTCCGCTGTCAGTCTAATGGCTTGGCTGCTAACCCAATCTGAACTGCCTTTGGGAGGCATCAAGGGACTCCAGATACCGCTAGCTTGAAGCATGAAGAAGATGAAAAACTTTGTTCCCCAAAGAAAGAGAAAAGCTACTGTCAGGCCAGTCCATATCCCACCGGATCTTTTTTCCTGGACGATATTAGAATATGCTGAAAATATGACCAGAAGCAAGAGAGATGGCAGAGGACGGCTGATGTGAGAAGCTGGAACTAGTCTGTGTGACGGAAATGGGTTTGAGTTGCTGCGAATGGGAATTCAGATGGGGAAGCTGCTTTAGCTCACACTGATTCTGCATATATCTTCAAGGATATACAATCGTCTTTGGAATGTGCCTCAATAAAACCATTTGCATGCTGGTATCTTGGCTTAAAGGCTACCTGCTTCATCTCACTTCTGCTGAACCTTTCTATACCCGAAAGAACAGCTTCATAAAATGTGTGCATAGTGCATGGCCCTGGTATGTATTAAAGAAATATCAGGCTGTAGCAAAAGAAAAACTATTATATGAATTAAGACTAAGATAGTCTGTTTTTCTAAGCATTCATTAAAAATCTACCAAAATCTACAACTCCACTGACTGTAACTCAACTTTAAAGTGAGATTTCAGCATGGACAGGGCAAACTGCCCTGCACCCTCCTTGCAGCAATAAGGGCTGCTAGCAGCAATAAGAAACACTTAGTTTCCAAGGGAGAAGAGCTATGGTCATGTTGACTCATATTCCACAAGATCCTTTTGTGAGAGCTTAGAGGATATGGTGGATATGTATTGCAGCAGGAAGCAAACAGACATGGCCACATCTTGACTTCCATTTTAGGAGAATTTTTGACTTTATAAAATGTTAAAAAGTCTACATGCTAGAAATAGTGTTTTCCAAGGTAGAAATCAATACAGTTGCATCATCAGCCATCTTTCACCCTGGAATTTCCGTTTCAGAATAAGTTTTGAATTTTTTTAAAATTATCCTTCCAATAAAGCAGCAATAATCTGCTGTGCACTACTTTAAGCATACTGTAAATATGACCTATACTATTTTTACTGCATCCAGAAAATGGATATGACTGACTAATACTCAGGAACAAGCGATATTTTTCCTCTGTTTTTCTGAAAGAAAGGTATAGCTATACTGCACAGATCAGTGCCATGCAAAATACAGATATTCGAGTTTAGCTAAGGAGTGAAGTGCAAACAAGCCCTATGTCTCCTGCCTGTATTGTAATAAAACAGTGCAAGAAGAGGCCTGACCTTCTAAAATAATGAATACCCAGCAGCTACCCATGAAGAGGCTGCACCTCAGAATTTATTTAAATTGAAGTCATTTATTAAGGGGGAGATTTTCACACAGAAAACATGCAGTTATGGGAATAAACATGCTAGGTGCACCTGGGAAATCTCCTCATTGTCGCTCTGGAATGAATGTTCAGATTCTGGCACCTAGGTGAGCAAATCTTGGTCACATTTCCACTGTGTTTTCTGTACTGTGATTAACAACTGAAAAATCATTATTAAATTGTGGTGAAACTTTGTAAACCTTTTGAGTAGTCTGGAAGTAAGAACTCCTAATCCAGCATTTATTCTCTCTCCGATTCTCTCTTTTTTCCCCTTGCAGGAGGTCTGTGGCCTTGCCAGTGTGTGTGAGAAAAGCCATGACATAATCCTATTACATAAAAGTGTTCTTTAAAAATTAATGCTTCCAAAACAATTGCTTTTGTGACTTCTCTGTGGAGTGATGAAGGCAAGAATCCCATCATGTCTCAACGCACCTTCCTTCAGCTTTTGAGCTGAGGATAATAGATGTTCTCTGAATCTTTTGTGTGAGACGCCAACATATTTATGTTGAGATCTAGGGTCTGAGGTTGAAGCATTATTACAAAAGCGGCAAAGTAGCAACAAGTTCTAAATGCAATTTGCTGTGAGACAGAAGTACATTCTGTTCTGCATTCACACCCAATGATCTTTACATGCTGAATGCAATACCATTATCACATCTATTTGAATCCTTTCTCTGCTAAGGCACAAAAGAAATAGTTCCTAATCACACAGCCAGCTTAGATTTGCAACCTGTTAGAAGCCCAAAGTTTCTGCCTGGGCTGTAAGTCCCGCATCGCGAGAGCTGTGGAGGGAGAAAGACTGCTCAGCTGCAAGGCAGCTTTTCATCATTTGGCCCAGGAACGCTAGAGAGGGATTCTACCTGTTGTATCGGCAAGAAGGGATCAATTCACATTAAGAAGTTACATCTGAGATCACCAAATCTGTTTATTCAAGTGTAGGTGCAGCTGCAACGTGGTGATGAGACACTGTAATTATGTCTGACACTGAGGGAGGGTTTTCCAAGGATCTTCTCCCTGAGTTCCTCCTTGCAGGAGGGAAAGCAGCAAAGGTTACAGCCAGCTATTTTCACTGCTCTCCTCTCTGTGCATCTCTGAACAGGAGCTTGAGAAGGGAGAGGGTCTTTGTTCTGCACAGAGACGCAAACAGCTTCACTAGGACAAAATCCTGGAATAAACACGCTTGGCTGTAAAAAGTGACTTGGATCAATCTGGCCTTCTCTACTGTCAAATACCAAGACTACCACATTGCACCATTTTCTCCGAGTGCTCCAGCACAGACCAGATGCACACTTCAGTGCTACCTGAGGTAGAACTAAAGCTAATGCACTATATGCCCCTTTGGAGGCAGGTTAAAAAGTGGGGACAGGTAGTTCCCATGAAGCTTTAGAGCTTCTGGATCCCTTCTTTGAATCTAAGGGACTGGGAAGTGCCAGTCTCATCTATTCAAAATTAAGCTACCTTCCTCATCACAGAACTATGTTACATATCAACCATTTGGTGATTTGGGCTATCCTCTCCCAGGGATGCTTCCTGTTCCCCTTATACAGTTACTTGGTGCTAAAGCTTCAGCCTCGTTAAAGTTTACTTTAATACCTTTAATTAAAGTTTTTTTTCAGAATCGCCTTAGTAGTTTCTCAGCCTAAACTGTGCCAAAAACCTTCCTAATCATTCACTCTGTCATTCATGTACATATACATGTATTTATGTGTCTGTGTATCTATATGTAATCTGAAACATTTATTCTGCAAATGTCCATTTTCTTCATCATGATTAAAAAAGCTTCAATTCATGCTATTACACAAGAAAGCAAATATTCTATACTCCAGATACGCACTCTTTTTTATTTTTAGTTTTATGTTTATGGGGCAAATTCACTACATGGTGTAACATAGTGCAATCTTGAACCCTTTGAAACAAACTCTTTTCCATCTGTCCTGAATTCTACACCACTTCTGGCATTAATATGCAAAAAAAAAATCTGCTGGAACATGCATTTTTTATCACTACTATTAATGAAATGCATCATCATAAACAATGAAGTTTAATTAGTAGCTAAAGTGTCTATGGCAATTAAATATGAAGGAAGTGTTCTGGAACACAGCAGGACGGATTATACTTTTAAGCAATTTACATTGCAAATGCATTTTAAAGATGTTATTGATGGAAGTATCGGGGAAATTGGGATTTTTAGACTATAAGACATTGACTCTATGACACTCAATTGCATAACTTGCATAAACAAGGACTCGGTAACTGGAACTGCAGGTGGAACTAATGGGAGCTGCTAATAATATGAACTGCACTGAGGAAACATAAAAAAAAACACACAACTTAGGAGAATCCAGTATAATGATATGACTCATTATCACTAGGCCAAAATAGCACTTGAAATTAAAGAATTCATCTTCAGTTATATGGTAGGGAAAAAATGTTAATGTATTTCATGCCTGAGTATTTCAAATTGAACACAGCTGCTTACCGCATAGTCATAACATCACCTGGAACAGGGTAATCATTTAAGATTCGGAGCAAAGGTTCTATTTCAAGGCAATTTGTGAATAACTTAAGTGGACAAGTGGTGGAACACTGTCTGCTTGTTTCAGTTCACAGTTCATTCCACCTGAATTATTCAACCTACAACAGCAAAGTTGGATAATCGTCAAGAGAGGGCTGGCTAAGAACGAAAATAAAGAGTAAAAGAACCGGGAGGCTGACTTGAGGCCTCTGATAGGAAGGTAAAGAAAGTATTAGTGTTTGCTCTTGTGTGGAAAAAGTCGATGAAAGCAGGATGCGGGGGGGAAAGAATTACCGCTGGCTGGTTCACTGGGAACGGGAGCTTTGCAACCAGGTACAGGAGTGAAACAGAGTGAATCCTCCTGGCTTTGCAAGAAGACAGGGTCACCTCCAAATCAGGCACCTTGCCACACAGGCTGCTTCAACACGCTGTATTTCCGAGCCCCTCTGGGAACAGGTGCTTAAGGAAGCTGCAGCATATTGCTGGTCCTGGTGTGGTGGCTGAGAGCAGGAAAACTGCACCCGGCAGCATCACAGAGCAGCCGGCTCTGAGCTACCCATCAGGGTGTGCTCAGGAAGCGGCAGTTTTTGGATTCAAGTTCTCTGTCTGTAGGGGTTGGAATTTAAATTGCTCCCACTGAGATTAGCTATAACAGGAGGTTTTGCTGATTCATTTTTGTGATATGAAGAATCGAAAAATACAGCTCTCTTCATCTTACATTTAACAGGCTTTCCATGAACTTGAAGTGCTTCACCTTTCAGACCAACCTAACCTTTAAAACAGTCTGCCCTCTCAAATTAACTCATGCTCAGGGTTTTTTTCCTACTGTTTTGTCATGTCTCCCCCACTATTCCGTACTTGCCATAACAATCTTTATATTAGAGTTTCGCCTGGTTTCATAAAGATCCTCAAGCTTGCCTGCTCCTTCCTCAAGGGAAAAGGCAAGTAAACAGACTGAAAGGTATTTGTCAATAGGTTCATAAATAAAATCACTTGACACTTTTGCTCCTATTCTCATCCCTCTCTGTCTGCATATTTACAGACACCTCAGCACCAAAAGAGAAGATTTTTCCAGTGTTTGTTTGCTTTGCTCCTCGTGCAACAGGAGGTAAAAATGCTCCTTATATAATGGGGGCACTGATAAATGTTTGTGACAGTAAATCCCATCTTCCCTGGGAAGGCTGGCAGAATAAGCACCGTAAGGAACTCATGTCTTAGCTGAGGGGAAAGAACAAAAGACACAGAAAATCTCTTGCAAGTGCTGGCTTCTCCCTGGCTGGTGCTGAGCTTCCTATTGATTTGGGACGTCAGTGCTCGGTGCGTGTGCTTCATGCCCGCAGGATCAATCTCATCATTTACGATTTCACTACTTTAAGGCGGAAGGAAAAAACAGACTCTCAGAATTTGTATCGTTAATAAGTAGAATGGCCAACAGAGCTGGAGCAAAGCAAGCAACTAGAGGGCACACAAATGTCTGCATACAAAGTGGCTGACTGCTCATTTCTCCTTGAACTCA